>NW_021827990.1:0-5000 GCF_006345805.1 Octopus sinensis
AGCAGACCAAAATGCGATTCTGCAACGACATGATTGAAACAGTGGACCACCGAATCTCTGGATGTAAAGTCTTAGCACCAGTGGAGTATAAATTAAGACATGACAGAGTTGGGCCAATATCTCCACTGGCTAATAAGTCGGCATTACAATATCAAAACTGCCGACAAGTGGTATAATCACCACCCTGAGGCTGTAACTGAAGGAGAAAATGTAACCATTCTGTGGGACTTTCCAGTACATACAGACGAACCATCAGGCCAATAAACAAGATTTTGTGTGAAAGACCAAAACAATAAAGTTTGCTTATTGATCGACATGAGCTCCCTGTGATCATAATATCTCAGCGAAAGAGTTTGACAAACTTAGAAATATAAAGACCTACTCATTGAATTGAGAAAATGTGGCATCTCAAGGCGGTTACAATACCAGTGATCGTAGGAGCACTAGAATGATCAAGAAGGGAACCGAAAATTATATGAGAATGATCCCTGGCTTACCATCCCTGCAAGAAGTGCAAAAGATTGTCTTAACTGGTACATCACACGTATTGAGAAGAGCATTGTCGATGTGAGAACTGTTGCTGCTCATGTACTTTAATTTAACTTAAAAAAAAAAAAAAATGAACGAACTACTGAGTTTGGTTTAATGGCCTACAATGTATACCATGAGTTCTTTGCCCTAGGAGTCGGGAAGACACTCGGCAAGAAATGATAGCAAATTTGAAAGAAGAAGAAAAAAAGTAATCTAATAATAATAATAATGATAATAATAATAATAATAATATAATAATAATAATAATAATAATAATGATTTCTTTATTGGCCACAAGGGCCAAACACAGAATAGGAGAGGCAGGGGACGGGTGGGTGGGTGTTGAACAATGATGAGTAAACAATGAGTAACAATAAACAATAAACAAAAGAATCCTAACAACACAAATCCCCAACATGGGGGTGGGGGAGTTCCACCCAGAGCCACCCAAGGCACCCCACACATCCTGATCACCCCCCCACCGGGCCATCAAGAGCAATCTCAGGCAGGCACCCCTCTTCCCCTCAGGCAAATGTTCAGAGTAGGCCCATTCACAAGGGCCATCCTCACCACATCCACCCACCTTTCACCAAAAATACTGGTGGGGTGGGGTGGGGCACAACTTCTTTCTCTACCCTCAATAGATTTTATGTTGAAGGGGTGAAATTTTGGGAACTTTTCGGTTTGAACGGCAGTTTCCAAAATAATTTCCACATAACTAAACACTTTTAAACTTCGTATACTGGTAGAATGTGTTTATAAAACATCTTTTTCTCTTGGCTTTCTTGAGAAAATTCTATAGTTTGTAAGATATTTGTTGTTTTTTTTCTTCAATTTCTGCAATTTCAACCAATCACTGACGTCTATTGAGGTAAAAAACATTCCGTGCTGTATGAATATGTCCCTCGTTTAAGAAACAGATTGGGTTTATTTACATTTGTGAAGAAAAAAAGATATCCTTTCCCCAACCCCTAACCCCAACCCTAAAACAGATTGAAATGCAATAGATCGATACTAGGGTCATAATTATGGGTGTCAATTTCATATGACACTGCTAGAAAAAACTGCCGTTCAAACTGAAAAGATCCCATTTTTTTCTCTTGGCTTTCTTGAGAAAATTCTGTAGTTTGTAAGATATTTGTTGTTTTTTTTCTTCAATTTCTGCAAATTCAACCAATCAATGACGTCTATTGGGGTGAAAACTTTCTGTGCCGTATGAATATGTCCCTCGTTTAAGAAACAGATTGGGTTTATTTAAATTTGTGAAGAAAAAAAAGATACCCTTTCCCCCACCATAACCCTAACCCTAAAACAGATTGAAATGCAATAGATTGATTCTAGGGTCATAATTATGGGTGACAATTTCATATGACACTGCTAGAAAAAACTGCCGGTCAAACCGAAAAGATTCGAATTTTGTGTTAGACTTGGGAAGTCTGCTACAAAGACATTGAGCATTCTTTGGCAAGCTTACAGCAATGAAGCAATGGGTCGTAGAGAATGTTTTGGATGGGATGGGGGGGTGTCTTCAAAATTGGAAGATGATGAGCGATCTGGAAGACCGACCACAAGTGTCACCCCTAAAATGTGGTATTGTGCATCAAGAATTCATAACCCAAGGCCAGACCATGAATTCAGAGTTCTAAAAGTTTGAGGGATGAGGTTTGGCAAAAAGCAATCGAATCTGTGGAGCACAAAGTGCTGGATGGTGTTGCTTCCACATCTGACCTCTTCACCTGAAGACTTTCTCCCCTTCCACAAAATGAACATGCAGGTCAAAGGTCACCATTTTAACACCATTGCTGAGATCCAGGATCATTTTACAGAAGGTTCTGAGAATGCTTATGGAAAACGACTTCCAGGCCGGATTCCAAAAGTGGCAGGAACACTGGGACTGCCATATTGACGTGCAAGGGGACCATTTCAAAGGAGATGACATGAAAACTTGGGTAAATAAGTGATTTTTTATTAAACATAACTAGTCTAGAAACCTTTTGATACCATTTCATATATATGTGTACATCATCATCATCATCATTTAGCGTCTGTTTTCCATGCTAGCATGGGTTGGACGGTTCAACTGGGGTCTGGGAAGCTGGAAGGCTTCGTCAGGCCCAGTCAGATCTGGCAGTGTTTCTACAGCTGGATGCCCTTCCTAACGCCAACCACTCCATGAGTGTAGTGGGTGCTTTTACGTGCCACCGGCATGGGGGCCAGGCGAGGCTGGCAACGGCCACAAACGGATGGTGCTTTTACATGCCACCGGCACGGGGGCCGGGCGAGGCTGGCAACGGCCACGAACGGATGGTGCTTTTACGTGCCACCGGCACGGGGGCCAGGCGAGGCTGGCAACGGACACGAGCGGATGGTGCTTTTACGTGCCACCGGCACGGGGGCCAGGTTAGGCTGGTAACGGACACGAGCGGATGGTGCTTTTACGTGCCACCGGCACGGACACGAACGGATGGTGCTTTTACGTGCCACCGGCACGGGGGCCAGGCAAGGCTGGCACGGACACGAACGGATGGTGCTTTTACGTGCCACCGGCATGGGGGCCAGGCAAGGCTGACAGCGGACACGAACGGATGGTGCTTTTACTTGCCAATGGCACGGAGGCCGGACGGAGCGGGGCCGGCAACGACCACGATCGGATGTTTCGCTTAACCACAGCTGCAATTTCCACTGATGTTGAGCGACCTCAATTTTGGTTCTGCTTTCTGATATCTGATTTGATTTGGTTTGATTTTGATTTTGATTTTGATTTTGACTGTTCTCACTGGTCTTGCCAGTGTACATATATATATATATATCTATATCTATCTATTTATCTATCTATCTACATATATATATATACTAGCAGTATCGCCCGGCGTTGCTCGGGTTTGTAAGGGAAATAACTATACAAGCATTTTTAGATAGTTACTTCCCTTATAAAACCCGAGCAAAAATCATTAAAAATGCGGAAAAATGATGGTAAATTTTTTTTAAATCGTAGACGTGCGCTAATATGCAGAAGGGCTCGATATAATGACGACTATATGATACCCGCTTTGGTTAAGCTGCACCCCAAAATGTGGGAGTAGTTAGGAATCTAAATCGGAGGAGACAGAGTCTCACACCACACAACTGAATTTTATATTAAAAGATATACATAATATCATATATATAGATATATATATATATATATTATAAATATATATATAATATATATATAAATATATATATATATAAAATTAGAGAAAAACACCTTTTATCAATTCAAAATGAACAATTAAATTACACCATCTAGAAAATTACATATAATAGAAATATTAAAATCAAAATAACAAAATATAGCAATCATTAAGTAAATTGCAAATAAAAAAAAAAAAAAACGATAATAATTATATAAATATATATATATATATATATACGCGCACACATATACAAAATATAATATACTTGCAATAAATTGTATGTATATATATACACAGGTGTGTATGATTGTGTATAGAAGAATATATTACTCAAAGAATCTCCAACTTCGATTTTCGTATTTCATTTACAATATTATAAGATAATGAAATGATATATATATATATATATGTATATATATATATGCTAAACCATTAATAATGCATCTGCATTCTCTGTGTTTATATAAATATATACGCATGTATGTACATCTATATACGCACACATACAAACATAGACATGCATAAAATACGATATATCATGTGACAAAACAAACATATAATATATATATATGTGTGTGTGTATATGTATATATATATGTGTGTATATACATACGTATATATATAATATATATATATATATATATACATATACATGAATGTATATATGTATATATATATATATACATATATATGAATGTATAGATATATATGTAGGTATATAATAGATATATATATATATAATAATAATAATATTAGGGAATAAATCCAAATTTACAGGAAAAAATCAGATTAGGAGATCGAAAATCCACCTGACGAATGTCATTGAAGACATGAAATGATTGTAGTGGCGGTTTCTTCTTTATATTAAATTTTTTATGTATTGATTAAGTCTTTCCTTGTTTGTTGGCAAAATAGGTTTTGTCTCGAATTATATTATATATATATATATATTATATTATATATATATATATATATATTATATATATATATATATATATATATTATATTATATATATATATATATATATATTATATTTATATTATATATATATATATATTATTATATATATTATATTATATATATATATTATATTAATATATAATATATATATATATATAATATATATATGTAATATATATATGTATGTATATATATATATGTATATATGTATTATATATATATACATATATATATATATATTATATATAATTTCAACAATTGAGGGTAAAATTAATTAATTATTAATCAGTTCACCAAGTGTCAGTTTGTAAAGGGACCATTATAGGCGAATA
>NW_021827991.1:7500-9255 GCF_006345805.1 Octopus sinensis
TATTACTATTATTACTATTATCATTATTATTATTATTATCATTATTATTATTACTATTATTATTATCTTATCATTATTATTATTATTATTATTATTATTATCATTATTATTATTATTATTATTACGAGAGCCCTATTTGTGTTTTTAATTTCGCTATATATGGCCTGCGATGCACTTTTAGATGTAAATGTTTTACAACTGGTGAGACGCTGTTCGGAAAAAATCTTTAAAAATCAACCTTTTACGATCATCTCTTTTATGTAAAGTGCGATTTTTTATAAATCGATATTTTCCCCCTTCGATTGCCCAAATGATGGAAGCATTACGTGAGTATAAATACGCATGTAACATCTGCCTGAGACATCAATCTTTGCGTAAAGCAAGAACACGTACATTTGCATAAGAACACACTTATTCGCATGTATATACATATATATATATATATGTATGTATGTGTGTGTGTTTATATATTACGTGATCATGTGACCGACCTGGCCATCAGATGTTGCTACACTTCGCATTGTTCTAGCCTTCAATGACGCCACCCTGCAGGCCAACAGAAGAAAGAGAGAGAAAGTTGTGGTGAAACAGTACAGCAGGGATCACCACCACCCCCTGCCGGAGCCCTCTTAGAGCTTTAGGTGTTTTTCGCGAGTCCGCTGCCCTAATCACTGGGCCATTGCGACCCCAAGTGTTTATATATACAGAAAAGCATGCATGCAAATATATATATATATATATATATATAGTGTAATAAATAAACATACATGCATACATACAAACATATATGTACGTACCGACATCTACATGGTATTATATAATGCATATATAAATATATATAAGTACAGGACCACAAGAAGACGTAAAAAATCAACAGAAACGAATTGGAAGCCATTTTGTTACAACAGAAGGACAGAGAGCGGGGACAAGACGAAAACGAAAACGGGAAAAACAATTATGTACAGCAGAAAAACGAAGTACAGGATATGTTGCACAAGGATAAATCCCCTTCATCAGCTGTCGCTAGCAGACATAGCGTGTTTCGAAGGCAAGACAGGACACGTCTGTTCATGCCAGGCCTTCCTAAGAGAGAATTAAAATAAAATAACCTCGTAGAGGGGTAAAACGAGCAAGAACAAAATGTAACACAAAAAGGGACGACAAAAAGAACTGCCACAAAAAAATACAAGAAAAAAGTACAAAATATAAAGATACATGTAAAAGAATACAAACGAGAATTAAATTACAATACGAGAAATCAAAATAAACAAGAGAACAAACGAAAAAGACAACGAAGGCCTTTGTTTCTGGCGGGGACGAGAAGGTAACTGGCGAGCGCTGGGAAAAAGACCTTAGGGCCTGAATGCAACAGGCGAAAGGATTAGCAGTGACGAAAGTGAGGAGTGGGAGAAGAGAGACCGACAGATAGAGGAAGACACGCGGCTAGCGAGAAGGGGATGCAGAGAGAGGAAAGAAGAGGAGGGGAAGGCAAAGCAAAGGGATGAACTTTCGCGTCATTGTAGTAAACCTGTAAAACAAACTGGGAGGAAAGAGACGGAACGAAGTGAGAATTCGAAAAATCGAAAATTCAAACGGACCGACGCGAAGCGCTGTCAGACATAGTGTAATAAATAAAATATATGCATACATACAAACATATATGTACGTACCGAACATCTACATGTATATATACATGCATATATAAATAATATATGTATAGGACACCACAAGAAGACGTAAAAAATCAACAGAAAC
>NW_021827992.1:0-2500 GCF_006345805.1 Octopus sinensis
GGACACATATTTACGTATGTATATGAATGTATAAACTACTGAAGTAACCGTATACTATATACACACACACACAAACATAGACACACACACATGTCTGCACACATAAGCACACATACATATATTTTCTCGTACTTGAAGTACACCGATAAATCAAGCAGAAAGTGGATTCCAAAATGGCTACATATGTCGAGCATTTTCTGGAAACAAGCAGTCTATTACGTGTAGACGTGACATTTCCTCATCAGAGGGCTCGTTAGCCGCTGCAGACACACGAGTAAATTCGCCATTGCTAATAATAATAATACTCGTTTCAAATGGTGGCACAGCGGCACTCTTTGTCTATTGCCTTTGTTTTCTGAGGGGAGGGGCATGTTTTATTGTCGTAATACTAGGGGTTTTGTGGGTATTTTGTTTATGCTTTTCTTGGCGTGGTTTCGTTGCATGTGTTAATGTAGGGTAGTTTGGGGTGTTTTATTTGTGTTTGTGTGTGAGGGACAAATATATCTAGCTTTGTACATATCTATATATATAAACGTCAAGTTGTGTGTCTGTCTCCTACGATTTAGATTCCTAACTACTCCCACATTTTGCGGTGCAGTGTAACCAAAACCGGGTATCTTATAGTCGTGATTCATATCGTGCTCTTCTGGGTATTAGCGCGCGTCTACGATGAATCTACGATTTAAAAAATAATTTACCATAATTTCTTCCCATTTTTAATGCATTTTTTTTGCTATTATATAAGGGAAGTAACTCTCTAAAAATGCTTATATAGTTATTTCCCTTACAAACCCGAGCAACGCCGGGCGATACTGCTAGTCTTTATATATAAAAGAAAGGTTGTGTGTCTGTCTCCTACGATTTAGATTCCTAACTACTCCCACATTTTGCGGTGCAGTGTAACCAAAACCGGGTATCTTATAGTCGTGATTCATATCGAGCCCTTCTGGGTATTAGCGCGTGTCTACGATGAGTCTACGATTAAAAAAAAAATTACCATCAATTTTTCCCATTTTTAATGCATTTTTGGCATACATAAGGGAAGTAACTCTCTAAAAATGTATTATTAAATCTCAGAACGTAAAAAGCTACAGTAACACCCTCCCTTTGTGGTTAGCCATATTGAGATGACTATTATACTTTACATCCCTAAAAATGCTTATATAGTTATTTCCCTTACAAACCCGAGCAACGCCGGGCGATACTGCTAGTTTTTTATGAAATTATGGCCGTTTCTCTTTTGTCTTGTGGTGTTTCTGAGAACAATTCGTCATTCCCTGTCCATAAGATACCAGAAAAACCATGCTGATACGAAATATGAAAAATAACTCTAAAATGGACGCTGCATACATTTTTAGGAAAAGCACCATCGTCTTAAATTTTATATTCTAACTAGCAGTATCGCCCGGCGTTGCTCGGGTTTGTAAGGGAAATAACTATATAAGCATTTTTAGAGAGTTACTTCCCTTATAGATGCCAATTCGGGCTTTCTTAGCCATTTCTGTTTTGGCGACTTCGAGCCATGAAGTCGTTGTTCTAAAAGAACGCTGGTCTCCTTGACAACGCTTTACGACGTTGATTTCCTTACACTCCCTTCCCCACAGCTTCACGAGGTAGGGAAGAAGGGGGAGAAGCAAACAGGTGTGACCATGGACGCCAACTCCGCCGCCATTGACACACGAAAAATTATGCATTAAAATGGAATAAAAAATTATGTTAAATTATTTTTAAAATCGTAGACTCATCGTAGACGCGCGCTAATACCCAGAAGGGCTCGATATGAATCACGACTATAAGATACCCGAATTTGGTTAAACTGTACCGCAAAATGTGGGAGTAGTTAGGAATCTAAATCGAAGGGGACAGACACTCACACAACTACAGATTTATATATATAGATTATGCATTAAAATGGAATAAAAACTGATGTTAAATTATTTTAAATCGTAGACTCATCGTAGACGCGCGCTAATACCCAGACGGGCTCGATATCAATCACGACTATAAGATACCCGAATTTGGTTAAACTGCACCGCAAAATGTGGGAGTAGTTAGGAATCTAAATCGAAGGGGACAGACACTCACACAATTACAGTTTTATATATATAGATTATGCATTAAAATGGAATAAAAAATGAAGTTAAATTATTTTTTAAATCGTAGACTCATCGTAGACGCGCGCTAATACCCAGACGGGCTCGATATGAATCACGACTATAAGATACCCGAATTTTGTTAAACTGCACTGCAAAATGTGGGAGGAGTTAGGAATCTAAATCGAAGGGGACAGACACTCACACAACTACAGTTTTATATATATATATAGCATTTTTATTGAGGACTCAAGTGTTTGAGCGTTTTTGAAAACTATTTACCCAGTTCTGAGGCTTGTTGGCATCAAAATATTTACGAGTATCATGTCCGTTATCTACCTCAGGTACCTGGGTGTCGACCAGTGGATAATATATTCTATTACAGGCACAAGAGGCGGAATTTTGGG
>NW_021827992.1:7500-9259 GCF_006345805.1 Octopus sinensis
GAGAATTTGCAAAAAACAAAAGACGAAGGCGGGTGTGTAAATAGCAAACAGATGTATTAGTTTAACGCTCAGGAAGTGAGAAAATCTTTTTACGTTTCGAGCCTACGCTCTTCGACAGAAAATAATATATATGCATACTCTCTCATAGGCGTATATAGCATAGCGAGACACCAAAACAAAACGTCCATACCGTTTTTCATTCGATAAAGAAATACTCTCTACTCTTTTACTCTTTTACTTGTTTCAGTCATTTGACTGCAACCATGCTGGAGCACCACCTTTAGTCGAGCAAATCGACCCCGCGACTTATTCTTTTTAAGCCCAGTACTTATTCTGTCGGTCTCTTTTGCCGAACCGGTAAGCATATCGCCCGGCGCCCTAACGTTTCTGCCAGCTCGCCGCCTTAATATATATATATATTTTCTCTCCTTTTTTTCTCTCCTTTTTTTCTCTCCTTGTTTCTCTCCGTGTTTCTTTTCTGTGTATCTTTCTGTTGAAGAGCGTAGGCTCGAAACGTAAAAGACTTGTTTTATTTATATTCCTCAGCGCCATACTAATACAATGGTTTTGTTTGTACTCCACCTGCCTTCGTCTTTTGTTTATTTCACAAAGCTTCCCGTTATATATATATTATATATATATATATATATATATATATATATATATATATATATATATATATCTTCTCATATTTTGCATTCTAATGTTCCTATTTGCATCGCTAAACCTATGTATACATATGTACGTATGCATAAATATATATGTCTATATACAAACGCAACACACACACACACACACACATACACACAGACAAATGGGTGTTGTATCTGTCTCCCCGCCACGATCTGACAAGCGGTGTTGGTTTGGTTACGCCCATGTAACCTATAATTTTGGTAATAACGAAACGAGAGAATAAACACGGAACATTAAACCGAAAGAAGCGATGGCTTCTATTTCTTCATTAAAACCCTCGAAGACAAAGCCGGAGCGTTGCCGTACTACAATGACCGACAGAAGCGGAAAGATAAAACGGGAAATTATGAAGACGAAGATCAATGGCGGCGAGTGTGAGCGCTCGAAAGTCGTATCAGAAACATTTAACTGTGAAAATGTGAATAAACGAAAGACAATGAGAAGAGAAAATGGCCGCCGGAGGATAAGAACGACGCAACACATTTATATTGGCCCAAAACTAACGACTGACTTGTTGATAGCAATCCTGCTTATATATGTGTATATAATGTGTATATAAGTGTATATATATATATACATATATATATATATATATATATATAGATAGATAGATATAGATAGATAGATATATACAAATATATAGGCATACATATGTATATGCACATACATTTATATATAAACATATAAATGCATAAATGTATATATATATACGGAGTGTATAAATGTATATACATATATATACGGAGTGTATATATGTGTATATTATATAGATGGACGCAAGTGTATGTATATGTATGTTTATATATATGTGCTTATGCGTAAAATGAAGAGTGTATGAAAATATATATATAACCATATGTTGGTACATATGTGCAAACGTCTGTCTATATGTATATGCTTAAATAAGTGTATGCGTAGAAATTTATTCTAAACAAACATACTTATATATTTTATATTATTTCTATAAGCAATTTTTTACACTCACACGGTATATATACATACATACATATATATATATATATATATATATATATATATATATATTATATATATATATATAATATAT
>NW_021827993.1:0-9243 GCF_006345805.1 Octopus sinensis
CACACATAATATACATAATATATATACATATATATACGACGGGCTTCTTTCAGCTTCCGTCTACCAAATCCACTCACAAGGCTTTGGTCGGCCCGAGGCTATAGTAGAAGACACTTGTCCAAGGTGCCACGCAGTGGGACTGAACCCGGAACCGTGTGGTTGGTAAGCAAGCTCCTTACCACAGAGCCACTCCTACGCCTATATACAAAATATAAACAAATTTACTGTCCCGCTTGTGAAAAGATTAAAGTATCATAGGCGCAGGCGTGGCTGTGTGGTAAGTAGCTTGCTAACCAACTACATGGTTCCGGGTTCAGTCCCACTGCGTGGCATCTTGGGCAATGCTTTGATCAATGCTTTGTGAGTGGATTTGGTAGACAGAAACTGAAAGAAGCCTGTCGTATATATGTATATATATGTGTGTGTATGTGTTTGTGTGTCTGTGTTTGTCCCCATGGCATTGCTTGACAACCGATGCTGGTGTGTTTACGTCCCCGTCACTTAGCGGTTCGGCAAAAGAGACCGATAGAATAAGTACTGGGCTTACAAAGAATAAGTCCCGGGGTCGATTTGCTCGACTAAAGGCGGTGCTCCAGCATGGCCGCAGTCAAATGACTGAAACAAGTAAAAGAGTAAAGAGTAAAGAGTATCTAATTTGAGAAATGAGGAGCAATCAGGTCGGTCTTGAAACTAAGAAATAGCAACAACGTAGCAATAATAAAAGCAACGAAATACAACCTCATCACTCAGAGCTTCTTAAATCATAGATCACAGTCCAGTAATGAAGCAGTGTAATCTATATAATTGCAAAAGTCTCATAACATATATAAGACTTATTATAACTGGACATGCATTTTTTACAAATCTTGAAGCAGGAGTGGCTGTATGGTAAGTAGCTTGCTAACCAACCACATGGTTTCGGGTTCAGTCTCACTGCGTGGCATCTTGGGCAAGTGTCTTCTGCTATAGACCCGGGCCGACCAATGCCTTGTGAGTGGATTTGGTAGATGGAAACTGAAAGAAGCCTGTCGTATATATGTATATATATATAAGTGTGTGTGTATATGTTTGTGTGCTTGTGTTTGTCCCCCTAGCATTGCTTGACAACCGATGCTGTTGTGTTATGTCCCCGCCACTTAGCGGTTCGGCAAAAGAGACCGATAGAATAAGTATTGGGCTTACAAAGAATAAGTTCCGGGGTCGAGTTGCTCGACTAAAGGCGGTGCTCCAGCATGGCCGCAGTCAAATGACTGAAACAAGTAAAAGAGTAAAAAGAGTATGTAAATAATTAATGAAGCTCCACATGGTGCATTAAAAGTTACTTTCAAGAAAAAACAAAGAACAAACAAAAAGCAAAAGGGAACGTTAGTGTGGCAACTTTATACATGCCACTGCTAACCGCACCAATCCTCTCCCCAGGCCACATATCACAACTACAATAAATACCTTAATACACTCCCAAATGCTAAAGGGAAAACTTCAATGGATACAAAAATTCCTGGTACATAAACAATACAGATAACACCAGAGAGAATATAAAGCATCTCAGCTAAATTCCCTTTACAGCCAAAACAACCCACACGGACACACACGCACGCACACACACACACACACACACACACACACACACACACACCACACACACACACAATACACACACACACACACGCTTTACCAAGCCGACTTCAGCTTTATCTCCAGACATTATATTCCTCTTCATACATCTGATTATCACAAACACTTGGTAAAAAGTCCCGGTGGATCTCCATCTAACAACCCATCACTGTTGTCTTCATCACCATCGTCGTCATCATCATCATCATCATCATTATCATAATCACACACACACATTCACTAGACAAAAATCCCTTTCGCAAACTTCAAAAAGGCAGATGGAAATGTTTCACCAAGAGACAAAAACTACCGTTCTCGAGATTAAAGATTAAAAAGCATTTATTCTTTTAATCAAACCAAACAGACGTGAAAAATGAAAAAGGAATTCTAAAAATCCTAAATCCCAGTGACTGATAAATTCCCATAACTACACTTATCGTACTTTGAAACCCATGGAATTGTTGCATTTACCATCTTCATTTACTCTTAACAAAACTACTAAAATCTCAATATCTGAAATCTTGATAAAATAATAATTCTAAAACTTAACAAAATCCCAAATGAAACCATATACAATAACTTAAAACCCATTTGAATGAAAAAGAAAAGCTGAAAGTTATTTGTGGGTAACTGTTTTCGCTTCGAAAGACATCTATTTCTTTACTACCCACAAGGGGCTAAACATAGAGGAGACAAACAAGGACAGATAAACGGATTAAGTCAATTATATCGACTCCAGTGCGTAACTGGTACTTAATTTATCGACCCCAAAAGGATGAAAGGTAAAGTTGACCTCGGCTGAATTTGAACTCAGAACGTAAAGACAGACGAAACACCTATTTCTTTACTACCCACAAGGGGCTAAACGTAGAGGAGGCAAACAAGGGCAGACAAAGGGATTAAGTCAATAATATCGACCCCAGTGCGTAACTGGTACTTAATTTATCGACCCCAAAAGGATGAAAGGCAAATTCGACCTCGGCGGAATTTGAACTCAGAACATAGCAGCAGACGAAATACCTATTTCTTTACTACTCACAAGGGGCTAAACATAGAGGAGGCAAACAAGGGCAGACAAAGGGATTAAGTCACTTATATCGACTCCATTGCGCAACTGGTACTTAATTTAGCGACCCCAAAAGGATGAAAGGCAAAGTCGACCTCGGCGGAATTTGAACTCAGAACGTAAAGGTAGACGAAATACGGCTACGCATTTCGCCCGGCGTGCTAACGTTTCTGCCAGCTTGCCGACTTCTTCGCTTCGAAAGACATCATTAAAAGGTAGATTTACATATTTCCCGAAGCTTCTACATTTATATACAAAATATAAACAAATTTACTTTCTCGCTTGTGAAAAGATTAAAATATCTAATTTGAGAAATAGGGAGCAAATTTTTTTTGCAATTGGTGGCACATCTGTCATGGTTATATCGTTCATGTACCACGGGTATATTTCAGCCTTATTCTACCCATCAAATGGATTTAACCCATAGTATCTGAAGCGATTATTTACAGCCGTATTCACTTGGAGATATGCCGTTGAAAGACTTACATATTTTTAGTACTTCTACATTTATATTGCAAGGAAACAGTATTATACAGACTCTAAAAACCCATCCGTGCACATATTAAATAACTTAGGAAAATTAATCATTCCATGCTTTCCTTTTTCTAGCATATATAGCTCCAGGTTATTATGTCTAGACACTGCACTATATGCAGAGACTACCTAATGGATTTAACAACAGAAAAAATATATTCCTCTTTGTAATTACATCTGGCATTTGCAGAAAGTTCGATTTTATCATCTGCTGCTGAGTTATAAACAGAATATTAAATATCTTGGAAATTACACAGAAATAGGCTAACGAACCAACCTGTATGCAGTAGCTCAGCCTATTAGAAATGGTAATTACAGTCTCCCTCTTAAAATTATATTCCACCGTTTTAAAATAGTAATTAGTTTATGTAGTCCTAGCTACATTCTACAAGACTAAAAGGCTGGAACATCTGCTCAATGGCGATTGACTTTGGTTAAACAACAACAATAACAACAGCAACAACAACAACACAGCAGCAGCAGCTAGCAGTGACAAAAAATAAAAAGATGACATCATAAATCGTTATCTCAGTTTTTGATCCTTACGTAGAATAAACTAACAACACATTTAGAATCTGCAAATCCCCAAGCAGATTACTGCAAGAATCTGTTGTCTTACCGACAGTTTTTATTTTAAAATCAACATAACTTAGACATACTTCAGATACAGATAGCACCATAGTTATTCCATCTCAGCTTTCCCTAAATACAGCTACTTATCAAGTTCTGCATCAACCACCTACTGAAACATTACCCCAAGCAAATAGACTAAAAGTAGCACTAGCAACATATTTCTCATATAACCACATACTGTTATAAAAAGGACATTTAGAAGCACATTGGAAAATGTGCTTCTAAATACACAATGTATCCGCAAGACATGATAGTCACATTTCGAATGTCTTTGAGTATAGTTTTGCTCAAATAACTCTAATATCGGATTAAACATCACCAACTTAAAGAAAAACCTCCTGAATTCACCGTGTCTTTTTTTGAAAGTGATTCTAAAGAACAGCAACGACAATCTACCATCACTTTCACTAATCATAACTAAGTTCCCTTTATATCCTAAACACTGCAGACTAGTGCGCACACCTAGACCTACACATTCTTCAACAACTCAACTACAATTCTTTCCCAGAAAACACCATCTTGTTCCAACGCATAGCTACAACTTACTTGGCAAACTGTTACCCGACTTTCCACGGATCATCCATCAGTAATTATCATCCTGACACACTCGTACATCAATGAACATAGCAAAAATATTTTTACAAGCTTTTAAAAAGTACAATGAAACGAGTTTCAGCAAGAAAAAGAACCAATGTATCAGAATCTAAAAACACCGTTGTCATCAACATAGACATTATAGCATATACATAATATATATATATTACTAGCAGTATCGCCCGGCGTTGCTCGGGTTTGTAAGGGAAATAACTATATAAGCATTTTTAGAGAGTTATAGCCAAAAAATAGCAAAAAAATGCATTAAAAATGGAAAAAAAATGATGGTAAATTTTTTTTTAAATCGTTGACTCATCGTAGACATTTTTAGAGAGTTACTTCCCTTATATAATAGCGAAAAAATGCATTAAAATGGAAAAAAATTATGGTAATTTTTTTTTAAATCGTAGACTCATCGTAGACGTGCGCTAATACCCAGAAGGGTTCGATATGAATCACGACAATAAGATACCCACTTTTGGTTAAACTGCACCGCAAAATGTGGGAGTAGTTAGGAATCTAAATCGTCGGAGACAGACAGCACACAACCTCTCTTTTATATATAAAGATATAGTATATACTAAATATTATATATATATATATATATATAGTTAATCCAAACATGAAAACACAAAGAGAAAACACAACAACGCGAGGACGTGGAACAAGTATAGTATTATTGGACGCTCAGGAAAGAAGTGGGGGTTAACGTTTCGAGCGTAGCTCTTCGTCAGAAACATAGGAAAAGGAAAGATCCAAAGAAGGGAAGACGGAGGAAAAAATCGCCAACGGTACACACGCGGTCACATTTTGAATATATATATATATAGTAAATATATATATTTAGTATATACTATATATCACGTGATCACGTGACCGACCAGATCATCAGATGTTGTTACACATCGCTGGTCACAATGCGTTCGCATTGTTTTAGCCTTCGAATGACGCCACCCCACTGGCTAAGCGAGCAGGCCAACAGAAGAAAGAGTGGGAGAAAGAGTGGTGAAAGAGTACAGCAGGGATCACCACCCGCTGCCGGAGCCTCGTAGAGCTTTTAGGTGTGTTCGCTCAATAAACACTCACAACGCCCGGTCTGGGAATCGAAACCGCGATCCTGCGACCGCGAGTCCGCTGCCCTAACCACTAGGCCATTGCGCCTCCATATACTATATACATTATATAGTATATACTAAATAATTCTAGTCGCGTCTAAAACACATCAGCAACACAAGGTTGTAGTTTGTACAAGAATAACACTTCCAGGATCTGCAGTTTTTGAATGGCATACCAGAACGATCTGTCCTGTCACGCATTGTTTTCAACCTATATCTATGCGACACATCATGAAAACCTGAGCGCCTCATATGCAGATGACGTCCTTCTGTTTCTCCAGACCTTCTTGATCAACTTCTTTCAACTTTATTCATATCACCTGGAAAGTTGATTCCTAATATGATTTGTATTAACGCCTTCCAAATCTACTTTCTTCCAGCAACACCAGAAAACATCAAAGACGACCAATCGTCAAACTGAACAGCATACACATAGAAGACATAGTAAAGAAAGCATATTAACGCGCAAACTAAGAAAAAAAGAAAAAACACACACACACAGAGGCATTACATTTGGCCAACAGAAGGAAGCAACAACAGTGGTGTACAAACAATACTTTAGATCCATCATAGACCACGCTAATCTTTACTGAGCTTCCATTTTCTCAACAAGAAATTACGAGGAATATAAAAGAGCGCACCACACGTCAGAACAAATTATATATGAACCACATCCACAGAACATAGACACATCGAAACAAAAATATCAAAAATGAAATATCATTTGACATGTAATGAACACAGTTTGTTGTCGCAGCATGATTCATTATCACACAGTCCTTGTTAGTGCACACACCGAAATTGCTGCACCATCAATAGTTTAATTTCTTCCAAACACTGTATTTGGATGTACACTACAAAAAAAAAAAAATGCGCAGAAACAATAACTGTCGCCCTGTGGCTGAGTTTGTTGCATTTGCTTCCGCTAATGCTTGTACATCGCGAAAAAGTAGAAATAAGTCAAGTGGTTGCTTCCTTTGCACCTGAAAACTCCCACCGGACGGAAGAGCAGTCCGCCGCAAGATGAAGGCCAACTGCTGCTGGCACACGGAATCGAGTGGAAAAATATAAAATTAAGTCCCTTGGTCAAGGAGACAACGCACCACATGGTGCGCTGGTCATAGTGTATCATAGTGTATTGGTCATATGATCGTAAGGTCATAGTGTATCGACCCTATGACCTCACGATCATGTGCATAATACTCTAACCTTTGGGCCCTTATGCTGCCACACACGCGCGCGTGCGTGTATGCACACACGTATATTTATTACGTATATATGTGGGGACTAAGTTATCGTGTCTTACCAAAATAAAGAAGAAACACTCTACAAATATTTCTATTGTTTTACTTGTTTCAATCATTGGACTGCGACCGAGCGCCATTTTGAAGGGCTTAGTCGTCCCCAGTACTTATTTGTTCATTGGAATTTAATACTTATATTTCTATCATACCAGACTAATACACTTTTACTAAACTGATACATTTCGGGGACATAACCAAGGCAAGTTATAATGAGAAGAGCAGAGATATATACGTACACATACCACGGGTTTCCACCCAGTTTCCGTGTACCAAATTCACTTCTATAACATTGGTCGGGCTGGGGCTGTGATAGAGGGCATTTTCCCCAAGTTGCCGCAGAGCGCTTCTGAACCTGAAACCACGTAGTTGCGATGCGATCTTGTTAACCACTCAGTCATCCAATAATGCTGAGAAATACCAATAACATTTCGAACATATTAACGAAAGCGAAGCGATACAAAAACATTGTAATAATATTTGCAGACACATTTTGCTTAATCAAAGAAACAATGTTCTGGTACACACACTGTATTAAATGCATAATCACAGCTTTGTCTGGGCCTGCAGTCTCAACACGCATACACGAAAAAGAGAAAAAAATTGCTTATTACTATCACGAACACGAAATAGCACATTTTGTATTTGCTAGAGTGCACATAGATTGCACTTAAAGACAATTTGCAAATGAAATAAAAAAAAAATAATGAAAATGAAACAAAATGAGAATCGTTACATAGTCACTCGACCTGTTAGAAATAGCAGTCAAATATTATTCAACTCATTGTCTACTGTTTGAGGAACGACATGCTCCTAGATATTATTCTGCCCGAATAAAAGACGGAATAGTCAAGGCTAGAATGCTTCTCATTATCGGTTTGCTCAGTTAGAGCTGATCCGGAGATAAACAACAACAGAAACATACTTAACACGAAAGACCACCTGGACGTGTGCGGCTGTAGTACAAGCAATTGTCCTATTTTATTGATTCTGTATTCTCTTATCAATTTTATCAATTTTATCACGACTACACGACAATTAAATGAGCTTTGATTGCAATGCTCTATACAAATTCGAAGACATTCTTCAGCTGCTTAATCTTTTCATTGTTTTCTCTGTAAAACATCTTTAGTCCACTTTACGATGACTGCTTTTAGTTTGTGACAAGACAATGGACGTTGCAAAGACTCATATAGAGCAGAGAATTTGTAAAGTCTTTGCAGAAGTTTTCATAGTAGGTAGCTGGCTCTTTCTTACTATTCAAAGACCCGCCATTAGCTTAGGTTTTCTTTGATACTATTTTCATAAATCATAAAAAATACAACATGAATTTACTTTCACAAATTCGAACTTTTCTAATGGTTATTGAATTTGTCTTATTTAACGTAGCAAATTGCGTTCATAATGAAAGTTGCCCTCTCATAATCCAGTAAAACTCAGACTCCCTCTACCCACACGCACCAACTCTTATATCTAGTCCTGTCTCTCTGGAACATCAACTCCATGGTTTCTTTTTCCTGCAAGGCGGCGAGCTGGCAGAAATGTTAGCAGGTCGGGCGAAATGCGTGGCCGTATTTCGTCTGTCGTTACGTTCCGAGTTCAAATTCCGCCGAGGTCGACTTTGCCTTTCCTCCTTTCGGGGTCGATAAATTAAGTACCAGTTATGTACTGGGGTCGATGTAATCGACTTAATCCGTTTGTCTGTCCTTGTTTGTCACCTCTGTGTTTAGCCCCTTGTGGGTAGTAAAGAAATAGGTTTCTTCTCCCTGCTCATGTTTTCTGCAGGTGTTGACAGCAACAGTTAATGGTATCAATCTCGCTGGTCTCACTAAAAAACAAACAAACAAACAAGCAAAAAAAGACAAAAACAAGAGAAGATAGTGAAGATAAATTTATAACAGCTTTTATTTATTTTGGTAATCACTGCCAACAATCTAAGTTATTGTAATGCTCAATCATTTTACTATTTCTGTTAAGATTTTCCTCCTCAAGAAAGCGCGGCTTTGATAAAAAAAAAAAGTAAAATGAAAACATTTAGGTGCAGACCTTTGCGTTTAAAGTTCAAACAAGGCTGTCCCCAGGTTTCCCCTAACATAGAAAACTCACTCTGTTGTTCCATTTGCGAGTATAAACAGATAAATCTTCCTCTTGGTACACATGACGCAGGAGTGGGTGAGTGGTAAGTAGCTTGATTACCAACCACTAAGTTTCGGGTTCAGTCCCACTGCGTGGCACCTTGGGCAAGTGTCTTCTACTTTTGCCCCGGGTTAACCAAAGCCTTATGAGTGGATTTGGTAGACGGAAACTGAAAGAAGCCCGTCGTTTATATGCATGTATGAATGTATATATATATATATGTATGTATGTGTGTGTATATGTTTGTGTG
>NW_021827994.1:0-9108 GCF_006345805.1 Octopus sinensis
ATGAGTTGAGACTGAGTCTCAAAGTCATGGTTATCACTACAGATCCTGCGTAGACGGAGGAATTGGGAACAGGGGATGGAAAGCTTCGTGTGTTTAGGGTGGGAGGAGAAGTTGAGGTATGAGTGTGAGTCTGTGTGTTTGTAGTGGATGGAGGTGGTGAGAGTGGAGTGATGAAGGCTAACCGAAATGTCAAGAAAGGAGACAGAGGTGTCAGAGATAGTGCAGGAGAAGTAGCGGGCAGGATGGAAAGATTTGAGAAAAGAGAAGTCTAGATGTTCGCGGGAGAGTGAGGTCGCACCGATACAGTCGTCAATATAATGACCGTATATTTCGTGAGTGGGACCAGTGAAACTTGAGAATATTTGGACATCAACGTAGCCAACGAACAGGTTCGCATAGTTGGGGCCCATTCTCGTTCCCATGGCCATCCTCGAGACCTGGTAGTAAAAATCACCAGCGAACGAGAAACAGTTGAGTGAGAGGACAAGTTCGGCCAGACGGACAAGTGTGGACGTGTCGGGTTGGAGCTTGGTTTGAAGGTCAAGAAAATCTTTGTTAGAGTGCACACAGCCCCTCGTGGTGAGGGATCATAGAGTAACGGCTCTGGTTGTCGAGAATGAAGAGAAGTTTAGAGGGCCAGGAGAGAAGGAGAAAGAGTTGAACAAACGAAGCGCATAAAATACAAAAGTATTATCAAATTCGAGCAGGGTTTTCAGTTTAAACTCCTGTTCACGCCTTCGAAACTCACTCACACGTCATTGATCAGTCCACTGCTATAATACAAGACGCTTGTCCCAAATGCTATGCAATGGGTGTTGTGGCTCCAAAGCTAGCTTCCTAACTACCCAGTCATTTGACTTTTCGACAAGAATAAATTAAGGTGAAACTTGCAAAGTTTCGTGAGTGACACGATAGAAGTGAGACACTGGGATGAGGTAGAAACATCAGTAGCAAATTGATTACAGATTTAATGAGATGAATGGGAAGATAGGTTGAGAGAAGGAGGGAGAGACTGAGAAAGAGAGGGGGACAGAAAAAAGGACAAATGCGAGGGGAGACGGGGGAGTGGATAATAAATGGGTGCGTGTGGAGGAGGATTTAGGAGATATAAACGTAGAGAGGAGAGAGGGGCAGAGAGAGAGAGGGGGGCTGTGAGAGAAGAAGAAGAAGAAAAAGAAGAAGAAGAAGAAGAAGAAGAAGAAGAAGAAGAAGAAGAAGAAGAAGAAGAAGAAGAAGAAGAAGAAGAAGAAGAAGAAGAAAATGATTGATGAATGGACAAATACGAGGAAAAGAGAAGTGAGAGAATGAGAGAACAGGGTAACAGTAGAAGTCGGAGAGAGTGAGAGAGAGTGAGAAAGGCAGAGAGAGAGAGGGGGGGAGGGGTAGAAAAAGGGTGGGGATGAAAGGAGAGAAACTTCAAGAGACAAAGGAGTAAAATAATGAATGGTGGAAATGAGAGAGGGTAGTGGTGGGAGAAACAGAATAAATTGGAGTGTGAGAGAGGCAGATAATTATATACATACATTACATACATACATACATACACATTATATATATATATATATATATATATATATATATCACACTAATTGTTTTAATATATATATATATTGTTATGTGTTTCATATATGCATGTATAAATCACACAGAGATATGCATACATATACACAATATGTATGATAATCTATATGAATATATGCATATATATATATTATATATATACCAGATATTTATATATATATATATCTATATATATATATATATTATATATATATAGAGAGAGAGAGAGAGGAGAGAGAGAGAGAGAGTGTGTGTGTGTGTGTGTGTGGGTTGATTAAGAGAAAGAGATGGAGAGAGAAAAAGAGAGAGAGCTGGCTAAAGTGTGTTCGAAACTCAGAGGAAGATGAAAGAGAGTGTGTGGAATGGGAAGAGAGGAGAGAGTGGGAGAGAGAGAGAAGAGAGAGAGAGCAAATTTCGAGTGTGGCATTGGCTGTGTGCCAATAAAGAAGTAGCAAGAGATTATGAGAAATAACGGGGGTAAGGTGGTGGGACGGGTGGGTGGGCAGATATTGTGAAAGAAGAGCTGCGATGGTAGCGAAGAATTGGCGGGTGGTTTGAAGGAATGGAAAGAAACAAAGGAAAGGAGAAGATAGGTAAAGTAGAGGCGGTGGGGTGGCGGTAGGTGTGGTGGTGGTGGGGTTCGGGTAACTTATTGTGTATGTCACAGACAGGAGCTATCCGGGGTAAAACATTCCGCGTTTAATGACAACGCAATCTTCACGTTGACTTTAACGTTTCATTGCCCTCCCCCTCCTCCTCCTCCTCCTCCTCCTCCTCCGCCTGCTGTGATTCTTCACATTCTATTTTCGGCTTAGAAGTACCAAAACATCACCGACACCACCGCTACTAGCGCCATCACCACCATCACCACCACCACAAACACCACAAACACCACCACTACCATCGTCATTACTACCACCGTTGCCACCATCTACTACTACTACTACTACTACTACTACTACTACTACTACTACTACTACTACTACTAGTACTACTACTATTACTACTACTACTACTACTACTCAACTCCACTCGCAACCCACTCTATACTCTCATCTCGCCATTTTCCCGCCCCACCGCCACCATCCGCCGCTGCTGCCACAGAATCTGAACAGATGCCTTACTCAATCTGGCACCATGGCGCACATACCTGGAATTATAAGTGTAGAACGAAAATAACAACAACAGGATTATCATCATCATCATCATCATCAACAACAACAACAGTAGCAGCAACTACTACTACTACTACTACTACTACTACTACTACTACTACTACTACTACTACTACTAGAATAATAATAGCAGCAGTAAAAAATATTCCTACAATAATAAAATGGAAATAAGAACAACAACAACAACTATAGCATCAACAGTGACGACAACGTACTCGTCATCATCATCAACTTTAACAATAACACCAGCAATAAAAGAATTACCCCCAAAATTCCAGCAGTAGTAAAGAACAGTAGCATCATCATCATCATTGTCTTGATCAACAACAACAACAACAACAACAACAATAACAACAACAACCAGACAGCAGCTTGGTCGTGTTTTGTCATTAATTTCAGCAATTGTAAATGATTTTTGTTTTTTTGTTATATAAAATGTCTTCTACCAAAGAAATGTAGGTGGTATTTCATCGGCATTATAGAAAGAATGTAGTAGCAATAGTAGTAGCAGTAGTAGTGGTGGTGGTGGTGGTGGTGGTGGTGGCGGCGGTGGTGATGGAAACAATATTGTCTGAGGGTAAGACAATGCCATAAGTTTGCCGAGCGGGAGTATTGACGGATGAATCGCAAGGAATATTATAGAAGAGTCGTTGCTGTTGTTAACGGTGTTAATGGTTTTGTAAATCAACATGAAAGAAGCGACCAAAAGAGGAGGGCTGCACTGTGCGGTCAATCAACGGTCTCGAAACAGACGCCGAAATTGCCCGCTATAGTCTTAGATAAGAAAGAAAAAGAAGAAGAAACAATTAATTAACAAAATAAAACAGACAATAAGCGCAGGTTTGGCTGTGTAGCAAAAAGTTTCCTTCCTAACCAAATGGTTCAGCGCTCAGTCCCACTGTGTGGCACCTTCGGCAAATATCTGCTATCATAACCACGGGTCGACCGAATCCATGTAAATGGATTTAGAAGACAGAAACTGATCGAAACCAGTCGTATATAATTTATATATATATATATATATGTGTGTGTGTGTGTGTGTGTGTGTGTTTGTATACGTTAGTGTGTCTGTGTTTGTCCCTCCAACATCGCTTGACAACTGATGCTGGTGACTTTAGGTTCCCGTAACTTAGCGGTTCGGCAAAAAGAGACCGATATAATAAGTACTAGGCTTACAAAGAAAAGACTAGAGGCGGTGCTCCAGCATGGCCACAGCAAATGACTGAAACAAGTAAAAGAGTAAAAAGAGTATATAATATGCAAAAAAGGGTGGAATATAATAAAATATATATGTATATTACTATATGTATATATATATATATATATATCTATATATGTATATATATATGTATATATATATATGTATGTATATATATATGTATATATATATGTATATATATATGTATATATATATATATGTATATATATATATGTTATATATATATATGTATAAGTATATATATATATACATACACACACACACACACACATATATATATATAATATTATATATATAATATATATATATATATATTTATATATATATATATATATATATATATACGAGGGGGTACCTAGAAGAAATCGGAATTTTGCAAGAACTCTTTGAAAGTGATAACTTTAGCGCCTTGATCGTTTTCTTTTTCTTTATCTCTTCCACGTCTGCAAAATGTTTTCATTCGAAGGAACAAGAAAAAGTAGCAGGGAACGAAATCGGGTGATTAAGGAGGGTGGGTAAACGGGGTCATGCCATTTTTGGCTCCTAAACTGTCTCACACTCAAGGTTGTGTGCTCAGGAGTATTGACATAGTGAAACCACCACTCTCCACTTTGCTACTGGTCGGGGCGTTTGTGTCTCACCGCGTCTCACAAATGCTTCGGAACTGCCAAGTAAAATGTCTGATTAACATATTCAGCAGAAGGAACGAATCCTGAGCTGACAATTGCTTTCTCATCGATGAGACAAACCAGCATCACCTTGACATTGGACTTCACTTGACGCGCTTTTGGGGTGTTGGGGGGGTGGCGTGGTGACAGTGAATGTTCCCATTGACTTAATCGCTGTTTCGCTTCCGGGTCGCAGCCGCAGCAGCAGCTTTTGTTACCAGTAATGACCTTCGTAAAAAGGTCTGGATCAACTTCCAACTGTTCTTTCAGTTCACGGAGCGCATTCACTCGTGACTGGCTTGGGCAAGTGTCTTCTACTATAGCCTCAGGTCAACCTAAGCCTCGTGAGTGGATTTAGTAGATGGAAACTGAAAGAAGCCCGTCGTATATATATATATATATATATATATATATATATATATATAATATATGTATAATCATGTGTGTGTCTCCCTGTGTTTGTCCCCCATCACCACATGACAACCGATGTTTTGTGTATTTATGTTAAGGATCCGGCTCATTATATTCGATGCGCTGTGTTGACACAGATTGTGAGTTTGTAGACCTATGATCAAAAGCAATCCAGCTGTGTTCATCCAATCATTTTTTTGGACAGTTTTATCTAGGGCGATGCTATCAGATGGGACCTTACAGGAGATCGATCAGTTGCTGATAGGTTTCCACGTCCTAATCATTTAATATATAATATATATGTCCTAATCATTTAATATATAATAATATATAAATCTAACAATATATATTATTACATTTATTATGTAATGGTGAACAAACATAAACACTCATTCATTCCGCCCTTAACTCAGAGGAACATAAAAGGTGTGTCAGATGTGAAGAGAATGACGGGGCTGGAAGAGTCCCGGGCTGGGGACACATGTTTGGGGAGAGAACTGGAGCAACATTTAATAAAGTGCTAATACGCAAAACTGTACCGAGTCCAAGAACTGAAACCTTTACCTTATGATCGTGAGATCAATACTTTAAGCACTTGGTCAATATCTACCAACCAACCTACCTACCTACATGACACATACAAGTAGACATGAAGAGGCATGGATCAGTTGTGAGAGCATCGGGCTCCAATCATAAGGGAGTGAGTTCAATTCCCGGGCCGGGTTGTGTGTTGGGTTCTTGAGCAAGACACTTTATTTCATGTTGCTCCAGTTCACTCAGCTGCATAAATGAGTTGCGATGCCACTGGTCCCAAACTGTATCGGCCCCTTTGCCTTTCCCTTGGATAACATCGGTGGCGTGGAGAAGGGAGGCTGGTTTGTACGGACGACTGCTGGTCTTCCATAAACAACTTTGCCTGGACTTGTGTGCCTTGGATGGAAACATTCTAGATACAATCCCATGGTCATTCATGACCGAAGGGGCTCTTTCCCTTTTACAAACACACAATGAAAAGCAAACAGACCCAAGCATGAAAGTTGGGTGATGAACGAAAGAATATGTCCAGGAACACAATCGGCCGAAATGGGTTTCCTCCGAAGGATTTCGAGAGTAACGTTACTCGACAGGGTGGGTAGTTCGGGGTTCAGGGAGTTTCACCAAGTCGAATCGCTACTTCTTCGTATTAAGAGATCACAGTTCTGGTTCTATGGACTTGTGGTTAGAATTTCGCAGAAATGAAGCGCAAGACGGATTCTTCAAGCCGAACCAACTAGCAGTAGACCTAGGAGTAGACCAAGAACGAAATGGTTGGCTGATATCCATTGTCTCAGCCGGTTATACTTGGGAATCCAGCCGGAAAATGTTCTCACGGTTGCTTCTTAAAGGACCGTATGTCTGCAGACTCTAAGCCCATGACACTCCCAAGAAGATGGATGGTTAGCAGCGAGCTGGCAGAATCGCTACAACACTGCAAAAACGTGCTTAGCGGCGTTTCTTTTGACTTGACGTCCTGAGTTCAAATTCCGTCAAGGTCCACTTTGCCTTTCATCCTTTCGCGTTGATAAAATAAGTAACCGTTGAAAACTGAAGTCGATGTGTTAGTTAGTTAGTTAGTTAGTTAATTTGGCTCAAAAGCAAATAGCAAGGCCATGTAGGGGGACATGGAGTTAAGTACAGGGTGGTGTTCATGTAAAGAGTTCAGGCCACTTGAGGTCCAGGGAGGCTTTGAACAAAGCGGTCGTCGGCATCTTTACCATCTCGTTTGGCAGCTTGTTCCACGGATCCGCAACCCGGACGGAGAAAGCTCCTCTCCTTCGATTGAGATGAAATCGTCGCAGGTAGAGCTTTTCGGAATGCCCCCGCAGCCGACGCTCTGGAGCAGGAGTGAAGAACAGCTCTTTCGAGAGGTTACACTTTCCGCTTATGATGTTGTGGGCGAGAATGAGATCACTACGGCGGCGGCGTTTTTCAAGAGAATAAAGGTCGAGCGTCCTCAGCCTTTCTTCGTAGGACAAATTTTTGAGACCAGAACCATGCGGGTAGCCAGCTTCTGGACTCTTTCGAGATGCTGTATGTCTTTGAGGAGATAAGGAGAAGAGGCTTGAATCCCATACTCCAATATGGGTCTCACCAGCGTGACATAGAGTGGTAGGAATATGGCTGCTGTGAGCATTCCGAATGACCGTCGAATCAAGAACAGAATTCCGCGTGCTTTGTTGGCAGCATGGACGCACTGGGCCGAAGGCGAAAAGGATGAATCCACCAAGATACCTAGGTCCTTTACCTGATCGGTTCTCTCCAGCAGCAGACGACCCGGCTCGAAATCAAGTTGAGTTGCAGGAGTAGAGCCGACAGGCAGATGACAGCACTTTGACACGTTCAGACACAGGTCCCAATCGTTAGACCACTTCCAAATTTGGTGGAGGCATCGACGAAGATCCTCTATATTACCGCGAGGAGCGACCAGTTTGATATCGTCGGCAAATAGAAGGGTGTGTTGTCGGAGGTCGTCGGGCAAGTCATTTATGAGACGACGAACAACAAGGGCCCAAGCACTGAACCTTGAGGCACGCCACTGCTCGCACTGGAGACGTCGGACCGCGAAACCATTAACTTTGACTTGGAAGGAGCGATCTGAGAGGAAGGCACCAACCCATCGTACAATATCCGGATGGAAACTATATGCTTGAAGCTTGACAAGTAATAGGCGGTGGTTTTACCGAGTCAAAAGCTTTGGCAAAGTCCAGTAAAACGATGTCAACAGCATCACTATCATCGAGGATGCGCGTCACCAATTCTTCCATTTCTAGTAAGTTGGTCAAGCATGATCTCTTCGGCCACGAAGCAGTGTTGGGAATCAGAGATAGAGGCTGTGTTTAGGAGGTGGAGCATCATACTTTTCTTAGGATGGTTTCGAACATCTTGCTGATTATTGATGTAAGGGAACCCGGTCGGTAGTTAAGCGGGTCTCTCGCGGCTCCCTTTCTTGAAAATTGGGCAGATTATCGCTGTTCTCACAGTCTGCAGGTATAACACCCGTCGCCAATTACATATTGAATAGTCGCGTTAAGGGCTCGCAGATGACCGGAGCCAACGCTTTGATAACCCGTGGGTGTAGCCGTCAGGCCGTGACCCTTGTGACATCGAGGCCTTGAACCACGTTTGACTTCGTCCCGCGTGATGACCAATCGAAGCATTGGAGGTACCGATCTATCAAATGGAGGGGGTTCACGACCATCATCTTGTTTGAAAATAGTTGAAAAAAGCCTCGGCAAATAATTGACTCTGTTGATAAGGGTCCTCAATCGATACGCCTGTTGAGTCTACCAACGTTGCAATCTGGTTGTGTAAATCAACTTATCCTCTCCCCCAAAATTGTGGGCTCGTACTAAAAATAATAAAATACATGCGCCCTTTAAAGCCTAGCCAGGCTCATGGCCCGGTTTCCCGTTTTCTATGGCGTATGTGTTACCCAGATGGACGGGACGCCAGTCTAATCGCAGCGTTACTCATTTTGCCAGCTGAGTGGACTGGAGCAACGTGAAATGAAGTGTTTTTCACAAGAACACAAACTGTCGCCCGGTCCAGGAATCGAAAACTCGATCTTACGATCATGGTGCTGACACCCTAACCACTAAGCCACCGCGCCTCCACCTTGTACTAAAAGTTGAAGCCAATATCATTCATCTATGTATATATAATATATATATTTATATTACAATATATGTGTGTATATTATATATATATATATTATATATATATATATATACAGGCTATAAGAATATATTATACTTGTATATGTATGTGCATGTATAATATATTAATATATGCATATATATAATATAAAAATATATAATATATATACCCACATGTATATTTTTGTATATTTGTATGTATGTATGCATATAACATATAAACACTCATACACACACATATATATGATGGTCAGGTTTACACTCATTTTGGAACTTCATACATGTCCCGTATCTTTTTCAGACTATTTACGTCACCCCCTTGCCCCTAAACCTTCCCCACCAAAACCCCTCCCAAACAAATGCAAAACTAAAACAGGGTG
>NW_021827996.1:0-9316 GCF_006345805.1 Octopus sinensis
TATATATACACATATATGTATATATATATATATATATTAGCATGTATATATACATGCATCTCTCTCTCTCTCTCTGTATGTGTGGTGTGTGTTCGTGTCTGTGGTTGTCCTCCACCACTGCGTGACAACCGGTATTTCCATCCCCGTAACCTAGCGCTTGGGCTAAAGAAACCGATAGAATAAATACCAGACTTGAAACAAGAAATAAGCTTTGGGGTCGATTCATACGACAAAAAAACAAATTCTTTTAAGACAGTGCCCCAGCATGGCCGCTTTCTAGTGATTGAAACAAGTAGAAGGTAAAAGATCACACAATTACTTGACTACGAAGACAAGATCACCAACAGAGCGAAGGTCAGAGATATACAAACTCTGCCGACATCTAAATCTGTTCTGTTTGCTGGTGAAGCTTTTGTCTATGATAAAAGGTTAAAAAAGACTCCTTCGGTCATGAATGACCATGGGTTTGCACCTAGAGAGTTCTCCTCCGAGGTACAAGTACGGACAAGGTTGTTTAGGGAAACCAGCAGCCGCCCATGCATACAAGCCTCTTCTCTCCTTGCCATCGATGTTATTCAAAGGGAAGGCAAAGGGGCCGATACAGCTTGACACCTGTGACGTCACAACCCATTTCTACAGCTGAGTGAACTGGAACAACATGAAGTACGTGTTGTGTGTTTATGCATGCGTGCTGAGAATCCTGTGTATGTGAGTGAGTGTGCGCTATATAAGGCGGCGAGCTGGCAGAAACGTTAGCACGCCGGGCGAAATGCTTAGAGGTATTTCGTCTTCCGCTACGTTCTGAGTTCAAATTCCGCCGAGGTCGACTTTGCTTTAATCCTTCGAGGTCGATTAATAAGTACCAGTTACGCACTGGGTCGATATAATCGATTTAATCCGTTTGTCTGTCCTTGTTTGTCCTCTCTGTGTTTAGCCCATTGTGGGTAGTAAAGAAATAGCTATGTACTATGTGCCGTGTGCTATGTGTGTGTTTGTGCTGTGTGTATGCGTACGTGTGTGAGTATGTGGAAGTGTGCATATGTGTGCTGTATATGTGTGAGTGTTTGCAATACGTGTGTGGTTTGTGTGTATTTTATGCATGTCTGCTGTGTGTGTGTGTGTCTGTATCTCTGTGTATGTGTATGTGTGTGTGTGGCTGTGTCCGTGCGTATGTGCATGTGTGTAAATGTGTGTCTATATGTGTGTGTCTGTATCTGTCTGTATCTGTGTGTATGTGTATGTGTGTGTGTCTGTATGTTTATGTGTGTGTGTGTCTGCATCTATGTGTGTGTGTGTGTGTATGTATGTGTGTGTCTGTATCTGTGCGTATATGTATGTGTGTGTAAGTGTGTGTGTGTGTATCTGTATCTGTCTGTATCTGTGTGTATTTGAATGTGTGTGTGTGTGTCTGTATATGTGTGTATGTTTATGTGTGTGTGTCTCTATGTGTGTATATGTGTGTGTCTGTATCTGTCTGTATCTGTGTATATATGTTTGTGTGTGTGTCTCTATGCGTGTATACGTGTGTGTCTGTATCTGTCTGTATCTGTGTGTAAGTGTGTGTGTCTCTATGTGTGTATATGTGTGTGCGTGTGTTAGTATCTGTCTGTATGTGTATGTGTGTATAAACGTGTGTATATGTGTGTGTGTGTCTGTAGCTGTCTATATTTGTGTACATGCGTATGTATGTGTGTATATGCATGTGTGTGTATATGTGTGTGTGTGTGTGTGTGTGTATGTGTGTGTGTGTGTGTGATGTTGAATTGTCAAGATGTTGATGTTAATTTAATAATATTGAGAGTGATGTTTATGTCTCTCTTTCTCTCTCTCTTTCTCTCACACGCACACACACACGCACACACACACGCACACACACACACGCACACACACGCACAGACACACAAACACTCACACACCTCACGCGCATACAAGCACACACGCATAGTTATATATGACAAACATCAGTTCATTACTCTGTATTTCCGGGATGTGTGCGTGAGCGTGTGTACGTGCGAGTGTGTGTGTGTGAGTGTGTAGGTGTGTGTGAGTGTGTGCATGTGTGTGAGCATGCGCGCGTGTGTGTGTGGGAGTATAGCTCTTGTCTTTAGCTCTGTAAAAGACAAATACGAAAACGGAAAAAGGAAATAAAAATATATCGAAAGCAACAAATAAAACGAAAGGATTCGGAAACAAGAATTTGTCTCCTAGCAACCATCAAGAAACACCTAGGATATAATTCACGCATCAATGTTACATACATACATACATACATACATACATTACATACATACACGTATACATACATACACACATGTATATATAAAATATCTATATATATAATATATATCTATATATATATATATATATATGTATATATATATACATATATATATGTATATATAAATAGTTATATATATATTTATAATGTATATATGAAAATATATCTTTACACATATGTACGTATATATGCAATCTATCTATCTATCTATCTATCTATCTATCTATCTATCTATCTATCTATCTATCTATCTATCTATCTATCTATCTATCGTCTGTCTGTCTGTCTGTCATCTATCTATCTATCTATCTATCTATCTATCTATCTATCTGTCTAGGCATTTTCCCCTGCGGTTGGTAAATGCCAAAAATCTCTCACAAATACTGTACTGGATCTTCTCGAGGACAACCAACGAGGAGAAAGCAAAACTTTCGAGCAGTAAGTAACCCTCTGTATTCTAATTCATTAGAACTATGATCAAGATTGGTTGTGTAAATGCGCGTGGCTTGGGGTCCCCTTGGAAACAGGTAACCTCTTAAATGACATAAAGTCACATAAGTTACAAATCATAGCCATAAGCGAGACCAGACTCCACAATCCGCGAGCCCTAAAGACCATGTTTGGCGGACAGTTCAACATTTATTTTTCCCCCTGTCTGCCGAGAATGGGCGGTAGTGGCACCGCGGTACTTTTTCACAAGAGTCTGGATCTCAATGTAAGGACAATATTCGTAGACCCGGAGGGTAGACTGGTCGTCCTGGATGTCGACGGCAGCAATGGGTGCGCTTTTCGACTCGTATCAGTTTACGCACCGCCCTTAACAGGTCGGCGGATTTCTTTCAACGTCTAGAAGTTTTCTTGGGAACGTCTCGTCCTTTACTCTTAGTGGGGATTGGAATGCTACCTTGGACACGCATGTAGACTACGTGGGTAGAGATAGGAATAGACGGGGATGCAAATGCCTCAGAGACCTGCTCAGACGCTTTCAAACTGTCTGACAGGTTCCGACTAGACCACCCGAATGCGCCAACGTGGACATGGAGCAACCGCATCGGGTCGTCGAGATCGTATCTAGATAGGATACTGTGTAGGACAGTAGATAGAGATAGCATAGGATGTCCACAATTCCACATAGTCAGCTACACGGATCACAAACTTGTGACATGTACGCTAGACTTAGATAAGACACTTAGGCAGGGTCCCGGATACTGGAAACTAAACGCGTCTTCCCATCGAGACAAGTTTTCAGAGACCGGATTACACACTAGTAAAGAGGGCTTTGACGGAGCCATCATCAACAACAAATGGTGGTTTGCCCTCAAGAGAGCAGTAAAAGCAGAAGCGATTAGGTACAGCAAAGCACTAGCCATAGATAGAAATAGAGTAGAGGGTGAGCTAGTTAAGAAGCTAGAAGAGGCAATTAGAAGCGGCATCGCATCCGACGTTTTGGCGGCGAGGTTGGCCCTCGACCAACACTTCAACGCCAAACACGAAGGATGTGCTGTCAGAGCTAGGATGCGTGCTCTAAGAACGAAGGTGTTGGAGCCGCGAGAGAGGCCCGGGTGGCAGAGGCGCAACAGGGCAACAAAGCCACCATTCGGTCACTGGTAGATGAACAGGGGCGCGAATTGCTCGAGCCAAGTAAAATGTGTGAGGCCTTTCAGCAGCATTTTGCCCGACTGTTCGGAACGAGTGGAGGGCAGAACGTAGGGTGGACTTCAGTGCCTACCTACATAGCCTACCACGATCTCGACAAGAAAGGCAGGGTGCTGCGAAGGTGCCATCACGGCGGCGGAAGTGCGGGAAGCGATGGCAGAATGCTCGAGGGACAAATCACCGGGTTTGGATGGTCTACCCTACGAGCTTTACAATTGTATGCCAGACTTGTTTGGAGATCTCTTGGCGGCGGTGTACTGCAACTGGCAGCAAAACGGGAGCATTCCTGGTTTTGTGAGCCGAGGAGCCGTAACACTGCTGAAGAAAGATCTAAACAGGGAAATGTAATAGATAACTTTAGGCCCATCACTCTGCTTAATGCAGACTTGAAAATTTTGGCCAAGGTGCTAGCCAAGAGGTTGGCGCTTGTCATCGAGAAACTGGTCGACAAGGCGCAAACATGCGCCGTGCCAGGCCGGACCATCCATGACAACCTCCATCTGATGCGCTACATCATAGACAGGGTAGTTAACGAACCTGGCATGGGTGGGGCCCTGATCAACTTGGATCAATCGAAAGCCTTTGATAGGGTAGACCATCGATACTTGGAGGCAGTCCTGAGAGCGGCTGGTTTCGGTCCCGTCTTCCGCGGCTGGATAGCTGCCTTGTACAGAGGCATCCGTTCGGTAATTCGCGTAAATGGACATCTATCGAGACCTTTCGACATTGCACGTTCGGTCCGTCAGGGATGCCCCCTCTCGGCGCTTCTATACGTATTGACTCTTGAGCCACTACTGCGGAAGCTGGCGACTCTAAGGGGCATCCCGCGAGAATTGGGATGCGGGACGACGTGTCTGCATACGCGGACGACGTCACCGTCATAGTGTCTAGCCACGAGCACATCGAGCTGGTCGGCGAGACACTGAAAAACTACGAAGCGGTGACAGGAGCGAAAATCAACCGGAAAAGTCAGTGGGCTTGCGACTAGGCACCTGGAGAAGCAAGCCCATGCCGTCCACCAGCGCCTCCGTCGTGGGACGCTGGACCGACGGCCCGGTTGAGTTGCTCGGGGTCTGGTTGGTCCGGACCTCCAAGTGGAGAAGAACTGGAACGAGATAACGAGTAGGGTGGTCACTCTCGCCCGGCAATGGGCCGAGAGGAAACTGTCCCTAAAAGGTCGAGCGGAGGTGGCGAACACGTACATCGCGATCGCGTCCGTCATCTACTACCGCCTGACCGTCGTACCTTGTCCCGACCCTACCATCACCAAACTACAACGCATCCTCTTTCGCTTCTTGTGGAAAGGATGCGTCCCGATGGTCAGCGATCCATTTGCTGTCAACACCCGTTAAAAGGAGGGCTGGGCATGCCGTGGTTGATGATGCGCAGACACGCGCTGAGACTGCGACATCTCTGGCTCTATGTAGACGACGGTGAACAGGTGTGGTCGCCGTTTGTGAGGCACGCTTTCCCGCAGCTCGTCTCCATGACCGAATTGCAGTCGTGGATCAAAAAGAGGCCGAGGAAGGGCGAATGGCACCGCGAGTGTCGCGTTGCTCTCAAGCAACTCTGCCGTCCTGGGTCGACCTTAAGTGACTTCAACACAACCAAAGCATTCTATAGGGGTTTAGTGGAGGGGAGGTACGACGACGAGCTCGGGGCGAACCTGGACGTCGACGAGGAGTACCTGACCCGCCTGTTCGGGACGACTTTCGGGCCAGGGCCCATGGACAACTTCCAGAGATCCCTGGCCTGGCAGTGCTACCGAGAAGCGCTACCCGTTCGGGATAAGCTCTACAGACACGGCTCGAGAAACACGGGGCCGACCTGCCCGAGATGCGGTCAGAGCGACGAAACCGTTCTGCACGCACTCGTTCAGTGTCCAACAATTTCCGACCTGTGGGCTTATGTCGAACAACTGCTGTCACGTGTGGGACGAGTCGGTTTATCAGCTGAGTCTATCGTCAAATTTGTCACGCCTCCTTCCTTCAAACGGGAAGGAAGAGCTATTTTCATCATCCTTGTGGCTATGGCGAAAGAATGTCTGGTGGACGCGTCTGAAAGGATTGGAGACAAACACTTTCCTCTCTGGTCAATCTCTCATCAACTTCTTCAAGTACCACTTGAAAAGGAAAGTGAGAGTAGAGAGGCAAGTTTTGTCTAGCGAATGTTTTAAAAAAAGATGGGTGAATGTAGCAAGAATGGCACGTATGAATGACGAAGCCACCTTGAGCATAGTCTATATGAACCCAGAAATCGAAAACAGAGAGTTGCTTATTTGCAAAAAAAAAAAAAAAAAAAAAAAAAAAGAATATAAAATGTGACTTCATTGACCGAGGTTACCGTGGTCTTTTCCGTAGGCTTTTCTTTCCACGGGTAACCTCACCTGTCCTCCCCTTTACACTTCATATTGACATTTCTGTGATAACGATCCCTATTGATCATTTTTTTTTCCTCTCCCCCTTTTTTTTTTTTTTTTTTTTTTTTTTAACCCCCCTTTTTTTTGTCCTCTTTCTCTCCTTTTACGATCCCTTTGATCGAAACTCCCCCTTCCTTTTTTTTTTTTTTTTTTTTTTTTAAACCTTCAAAAGAAAGCTCTACCTTGTAATTTGTTCTATCTGTGTGCAGCCCTGTGTGGCTAATAAAGAAACATATCTACTTTCTATCTATCTACTTTCTATCTATCTATCTATCTATCTATCTATCTATCTATCTATCTATCTATCTATCTATCTATCTATCTATCTATCTGTCTATTCTGTCTGTCTATCTATCTATCTATCTATCTATCTATCTATCTATCTTTATCTATCTAGCTATCTATCTATCTATCTATCTCGCCCAGCAATGGGCCGAGAGGAAACTGTCCCTAAAAGGTCGGGCGGAGTGGTGAACGCGTACATCGCGTCCATCTTCTACTACCGCCTGACCGTCGTCCCTTGTCCCGACCCTACCATCACCAAACTAGAACGCATCCTCTTCCGCTTCTTGTTGGAAAGGATGCGTCCCGATGGTCAGGCGATCCATTTGCTGTCAACAAACCCGTTAAAAGGAGGGCTGGGCATGCCGTGGTTGATGATGCGCAGACACGCGCTGAGACTGCGACATCTCCGGCTCTATGTAGACGACGGTGAACAGGTTGTGGTCGCCGTTTGTGAGGCACGCATTCCCGCAACTCGTCTCCATGACCGAACTGCAGTCGTGGATCAAAAAGAGGCCGAGGAAGGGGCGAATGGCACCGCGGTGTCGCGTTGCTCTCAAGCAACTCTGCCGTCCCGGGTCGACCTTGAGTGACTTCAACACAACCAAAGCATTCTATAGGGGATTAGTGGGGGGAGTACGACGCGAGCTCGGGGCAAACCTGGGCGTCGACGAAGAATACCTGACCCGCCTGTTTCAAACGACTTTCGGCGCCGGGACCTATGGACAACTTCCAGAGATCCCTGGCCTGGCGGTGCTACCGAGGCGCTAACCGTTCGGGATAAGCTCTATAGGCATGGCTCGAGAAGACGGGGCCGACCTGCCCGAGATGCGGGCAGAGCGACGAAACCGCTCTGCACGCAATCGTGCAGTGTCCAGCAATTTCCCACCTGTGGGCTTATGTCGAACGACTGCTGTCACGTGTGGGACGTGGTCGGTTTATTCATCCGAGTCTATCGTTTAATTCGTCACGCCTCCTTCTTTCAAAACGGAAGGAAGAGCTATTTTTACATACTTGTGGCTATGGCGAAAGAATGTATCTGGTGGACGCGCCTGAAAGGATTAGAGACAAACACTTTCCTCTCTGTCAATCTCTCATCAACTTCTTCAAGTATCACTTGAAGAGAAAGTGAGAGTAGAGAGGCAAGTTTTGTCTAGTGAATGTTTTAAAAAAAGATGGGTGATGTAGGATGGCACGTATAATGACGAAGTCCACCTTGACTATGATTCTATGAACATAAATTAATACAGAGATTGCTTATTTGCAAAAAAAAAAAAAAAAGAAATATAAAATGTGACTTCATTGACCGAGGTTACCGTGGTCTTTTCCGTAGGCTTTTCTTTCCACGGGTAAACCTCACCTGTCCCCCTTTACACTCACTTCAATTGACATTTGTGTGATAACGATCCCTATTATTCATTTTTTTCTCCCCCTCCTTTTTTAAAACTCCTCCCTTTTTTTTGTCCTTTTTCTTTCCTTTTACGATCCCTTTTGAATCGAAAACCACCACTCTCCTTTTTTTTTACCCCCCAAAAGAAAGCTCTACCTTGTAATTTGTTCTATCTTGTGTGCAGCCCTGTGTGGCTAATAAAGAAACATATCTATCTATCTCTATCTATCTATCTCTATCTATCTATCTATCTATCTATCTATTATCTATCTATCTATCTATCTATCTATCTATCTATCTATCTGTCTGTCTGTCTGTCTGTCTGTCTGTCTATCTATCTATCTATCTATCTATCTATCCATCAATCCATCTCTCTCAGTCTCTCTCTCTATCAATCTATCTATCTATATATATATGCATATACATATGTAGTATAAATATTTGTATATATGTGTATACATATATTAATATCGTATATCAAATATACATACATATGCATGCCTATATATATGTGTATGTGTGTGTCTGTTGGTGTACACACAGATACATTTATTGACGAAGTACGCAAATTTGATGCTCTCTCTCTTCTCTCTCTCGATGGCCCGTCATTTACAATACGGTCACATAGCAATTGTTCTTTTCCCAGCTTCTTCTGGTTTTTCTTTTAGGAATAATAATAATACGAGCGTTTTCGTACTTTAACAATTTCTTATTTATTCATTGTAAATTAAAATTAGTTACTCTCGTTTGATACAGTAATAACCTTAGAAAAGCTGTTAGCCGTCAATCAAATCAGCTTACTCCTGCTTTTAACCGCTTGATTTTAAATTTACAGGAAATGATTTATAGTTTGAAGTATAGGTTCTGCTTCAGTTAATCTCAAACTATGGAGGTTTTTTCCTCTATTTTTTCTCTCCTTATATGCATTGGTATGGCTGTATGGTTAGTGCTCGCGTCACGAACCGTGCTCCGGTTCAAGACCAACTTGCACGGTTCTCTGGCTCCTGGTTCATTCCACTGCACGGTATGTTGGCGTGACTGTTTTCTACCATAGCACCGGACCGACAAAATGCTCTGTGAGCGAAAACATATCAGAGTGACAAAGAAACGAAGAATGTGCTAAACGCAACAGTTAACTCGCCCATAAATTTTTTTTTGCAGAATCTTATGAATTTCCGTGTGCAGAACACAAGTTCGCAAAAATGTTTCAAAATTCCCATGAGGGGTTATACGGGGTGTTTAACCCCGTATAACTCCTCAGAGGTTGCGCATAAGAATAAAGAAATGAAAA
>NW_021827997.1:0-9258 GCF_006345805.1 Octopus sinensis
TTTGGAAGCAATATTTTTTAAAAGAGGACCGGACACAGGAATAAATTCTTCCCTTGTCTTGGTGAAAGCCTCAAAAACAATTTTATCCAATTTTGGGATAAAGTATGAGGAGAGCGTTGAATATTTCTGGGAAAATCTGTTTGAACAGCCCCAGTATTAAAAAAATTGAGATAATTTTTTTTAATACGTGACACAGCGCCTAAAAACTTACATTAATAAAAAACCTTTACTAATTTTGTACTTATTTACAATATCTCGTTCAGTAAGATGTTTATTTTCACTTAATTCCTTGGCAATTTTGATCTTTAACTCAAGACTAAGCTTACGAGCCATAACAACAAGAATACAAAAATTACACGAGGCTTCCAAATGAAATTTTATATAATTAATTTTAATTTTAATAGCAATATGTATATAAATTAAAAATCCTGTGCCCCACTTAGAGGTTCCGGTAATTTCTAAATTTGGAAATTACCGCATAAAAATTATATCCTTTTCAAACTACCCCAAAAATAGAGGTTTCCCCAAAAATAGAGGTTCCCCAAGCCAGAGTCTGCTGCCCCAAATGGAGGTTATACTGTATTATTAATAATAATATTGTTAGTTGTTCTTGTCCAGGTAGAGCACACATCGAGATATTAGCACGTTGCATAACAGACTATATTGAGGAATGTATTATGTCGCGCCCCCACGCTGGCGGCCATACCACGCCGGCGACCAAGTGACCTACATAGTTGACAGCGTGACCTACATTGTTTGACATTCAATTAAAAACGAAAATAATTTTATTATAAAAAGGGTTTAGCGGAATTTTAATTAGAAAAATGGTATCTTCCAAAAGATGTTGTATTAGTATAGTCTCAATCCTTAGGTTACGTGAAAAATGACAGTGAATACCAAAATATTGTAAATGCACTACTCCAATACCCGTACAAACTACATCCAATTCGAAAATACAATGTTAATAAAAAAGTGAATCAATTTATGATAATTGATGATATATTAGTCCGTCAGGATTAGAGTCCTCCACCTATTGTGGAACAGGAATGTATTTAATGTAAGGAAAAAATCTCAAGTAAAATTTAAGGCTTTTTTAAAAAATAAAATTTATATTTTAAATATATAATTTTAGTGGCGTATGAAAATTAATAAATAAAATTTCCTTCCATGAAGCTCAATAGTTTATTGTTGTGCAGTTGGTTGGTTTGTTCTCGCTCCATAAAAAGAGAAATAATGAAACCACGTGCATACAAAGATAAACTACTCTCTCTCGTTGATGCAAATTATAATGTAATACCAGTCACTGATTAGCTCCTTATTGGCTATATCTCTGGCATTTAGGTTTTACAAACGGATGAGGTACAGAAGATTCTAGTCAAATTAAAGACTCTAGAGATGACCAAAGCTGACCTAGAGGTAAGCTCTACCCATTTTAAATACACCCTCCCCTTCTTAGTGTCGCCCTTACTGGCGACAATTCCTTAAGCAGCGAAAATTTGGATTAAAACCAAAATTTGGCGTTGCGCTTTGCGTGTTATTGATTAATGACGCAGTGGTTTTATTAATTATTTTAGGAAACACGACTGGGGAAAATTGTGAATAGTATTAGAAGAAATAGCAACGATTCTGAAATTGCCAGCATATCAAAGTCCCTCATAAAGTACTGGCAGGTCAAATTCCTGGCAAATGGGACAAAATCAACTGTTGCTGAGAAGAAAATCGATAATTGTCACACTTCAGGTATTTTCTAAGGGTTTAATTGTTAAAATTAGATCGAATGGGTGATATTAAAAAGATAATGTCAAAGGAGGCGACTCCTTGTAAGCGTAAACGAATACAGACGACAGCTGAGTTAATTTCTTCGATTGACCACGGGACGGAAAAGTTGATTACTTCTGCTGATCTGAATTATATTGACCATATCAGTTCAGAGACCTATCGTGAGGATATACACGAACATGTTGTTCCTCATTCTCTGTTGCCAAAATCAAGGAAATCGAGAAATTGTTCTCCAAATTTAAAAGATAATTCCGAGCGGTCAAAGGGCAGTCTCATTTCCAAAGGGAATGTAAATAATGAGCCAATTTTATTGAAAATCAAACTTTCCGACGTTCAAACGGAAATGATTAAAAATTCTTTTAATGTTACTCCGGATAAAAATAATAAAAGGCCGAGAATGGAAAAGAGAAAGAAATCTGATCCAGGAGTTTCTCCCAGGACAGAATTTCGTAATTCAATACGGTCTAAATTGCCCACATATGACCGAGATAATCTACCGCAACTAAAGTGGATGAATCCGAGTATGCCCAGAAATAAGGATGGGAGTTATGATAGTGATGGAAAGTTGCGAGGATGGACTGAGTGTTATCGCCTTCCTTCCCTTGACAATGATGTATGTGTGATATTTCCGTATTGTGATTTACCACCTGCCCATAAAATTGTTTTTGCTGATGGGTGACTGAATTTATATTTTATATCGGCGTGACCTATTTTTGTATGATTTGCTGTGTCATTAATAAATCATATTTTCTTTATTTTTATGAGATTGAAGAAAGACTAAATCATTCCTAAATTAAATTGGGTCGTTGATATCAAAAAACGGACTCCAGTATTATTTGTGTCTACGTGCAATGCTAGGAATAAATTTGCGAAAAAATCTTTTCTTTATTTCTTCTCCAAATTAAATCTTTGCTAGCTAGGCAGACAATTGATTTAAAAAAACAAGAATAGAATGGACTGAAGATAATTTAAAGGGTTTGTACATTATTATTAATCTGGCTTCTAGCAAACTAATTGATAATCTCATTTACTTTGGTATAATTTTTTAACAAAATTTTATTTTATAAAAATAATTCGGCTTCGTTGATATACATATCATAAAATATCCAAGACCCGACGACTGTGAAAATGAGAATATCACTTTTTGTGAAATCTGGAATTGTAATTTGTATATTTTTGTTATTCTTGAACTTAATAAAATAGGATTGTCTATCTTCCTTGAACGGATAAATACTAAAAGTAATTAATTTAGCTGAAAATAACCTTCTTTGGATTAAATATATGAATAATGTTATAACGTTCTGACATAATAAAATATCATAGGAAAAGGGAATGTTTAGAATATATTGCATTAAGAATGATTCAAAAGCCTAAAATAATAATAAAAAAATACTTTGAACATTATTGATATCCAAGGAATTGGTCCTACAGATTTCAGCTAAAATATTTGAAATTTGAAAAAATACTTTGCAGTTTAATATGAAGGGAGTGCAGGCTAGAATCAATAAATATAGATTTATTGCTAAAAAATATTAAAATCAATAAGTACAATTAAAGATCAATATAAATATCCACGATGTCCAGCTATAATTCGAATAAAATCAGCAAACCTAGTAAATGGAGTTAGATAGAGTCGAATTATGTCGATTAAAATTTGAACGGGAGTGAAAATTGCTAACATTACGTCAATATACTTTAAATTAAAAAAATTTAATTTCGAACTTTATTTTGGTATTGCAATGTTGGTAGTAGAAACTGACGAGAACCATTTTTATGGAAAAAGCTAGAAATCATTTGATAAATTCTATATATTGGAAGAATTGCTACGAATTTTTTCCTGAAAGAAATGTTTTTGTTCGATTTAAAAATCTTAAAAATACACAAATAAAAGCAAACATAATACATCGTCCACATGAAACCTCCGATTTTGAGAATAAACTCAATGTGTGTTGAATAGTACTTCCAATTCCAATAAACAGCAATAATAGAATGTAACATCCATATATCAACTATAAATATATTTTAAGTTTAATAACTTGAAAGATTTAGTGGTCCTTCAAAATTCTGACAATTGTTCCAAAAATCCGTCTCGAAACGTTTAGACCAGTCGTTTAAAATAAACTTTAAATATATAAAAATGTATTTACGTGGATTATTATTATTAATAACTTGTGATTTAGTTCCTTATAGCTATCGTATTTGTATAATTGGTGTATTTCTGTTATAACACTTTTTGGAACACCTATAATATAAAATATAGTAAATTACCAATTTCTGAAAGAGTCTTCATAAATGAGTTTACTCTTTGTTTGAATATTAACGAAGAGAGCGTAATTGTATTAAAGTTTATCCTTAGTGGCATATATACATATTCTGGACGAATAATCTATTTTTAGTCTTAAAATAAAATATTTTACCAATCCTTTGGAAGTATCAGTTTGTTCTTCAATTTGTAAAAATGGAATGTATTCATTGTTTGAATCTCTGATTAAGATTAAATGAAATTTATAATTCTTTTTTGTAAAATATCTAGCTAACTGTGTAGTTGTATGTTCATTTCTACATTCTATGGTTAATTTAGAAAAATTCTGTCCAAATATAACCACCACTGTAAACACCACTACCGGTACAACAAGAAAAATTAACTCAAAAACCTGATCTTTGCCAAAAAAAGTTTTATTTAAGTTTTATTTGCCCAATTTGAATCAGATCGCCACAATAAAGTTCAGTCAAAACTAAAACCAAAATGTTAGAACAAACCTAATATGAATTCATTTAAAATATACAGTAAAACCTCTCAAATTTACTGATTTGGATGAAGAGCAAAAAATTTGCGGAAACATGAACTTACAATATTTATTTAATTTATTAATAAGCATACCGAAAAAACAGCTTTAGTAAAGTTATCTCGCTTGTGCCACCTTCTCCTGGATGCATTTTGTTAATCGTTTCCAGTTCCCTATGTTCCTCAATACTTCTTTCACGAGCTTAAGGTCGTCTGCCAAATGCTTACAATATAGATTAAATATTTTGTATATACAAATTACTGAATAAATAAAATTACATATATGCATAAAAATCAGAAAATGTATGTTTTTATTTAATTTTCTTAACATTTCCTCAGTTTGCATAATATTTTCGTGATCATCTATATCTTAACTTTTTTTATAAGTAAATATTATATTTAATTAAAATGGGGAATAAGTTTACACGAATTAATAAAGAGTCTGGAGGTCAGCTCAAAGTCGCCGCACTGCGTATTGAGTGGCAGTTTGGATATCTTAACTTGTCCGAAAAGCATTGGTTTTATCGTCAATTTAAAATTTCTTAATTTCTTCTTCATAACTATTTTTGTAGTTCTTAGATTCACTGTTAATTGTGATTGTTTCACATTTTATCCATTGAGCATGACGGAAACAATTTTAATAGTCGTAGGAGTTACTTTATTTTAAGCAAAGAATGTTGATGTCACACCAGTTATATAAGTGATTGCATTAATTGCGTTCTGACAATTTCTTCTGCCTCAACCTTTTCAATTATATCATTTATTTTTAAACTTGTAAATTCGGATTTAAAGCATTTTGTAATTCCTTGATCCATTGGTTGCAAACCGAGGAATTCTCTTTATGTTTATTTATTGATATCAGTCCGATTCAAAAAGTCAGATTTTGATTTGAGGTTTTTATAGTTCTTAGAAAAATTTTCTTCTTTAATCGTAAAAAAATCCTGGAAATTTGAGGTGTAGAAACAAATGGGTTATATGAAATATTTTCGTTGATAGAAATAAACGGCGGAGAAATAGCAGATTCGAGAGATTTCACTGTACTTTATTCACAAACTGTGGGAATATTATGTTAACAGGTTTGCCATGTACCACTGCAAGAAAACCAAAAAATATATCATCGTCTAAAAGATTTCTAATTAAATCAGAAACTTTAAATCCATAAAACCAAGGCTCTCATTAAATAATTAAAACAAAATTTTAAATTCATTAACTTGGGTTTGTGCACGACTTTGTTGGTACACCAATCAGTTAGAAATCTTAATAATAAAATGGTATGGTGTGTGTCTGTCTGTCTGTCTGTCTGTCTGTGTGTCTGTCTGTCTGTCTGTGTGTGCACACCAATTTCAAATTGGCAATACGATGTCCTCGACTTACATGATGAGGTCCTTAAAACCTTCCCCCCAAAAAAATCAAAAAAAAATTTTCTGCATTTTGGTTAAAATGAACAACTACGATGTCCTCGACTTACATGATGAGGTCCTTAAAACCTTCCCCCCAAAAAAAATTAAAAAAAATTTTCTGCATTTTGGTTAAAATGAACAACTACGATGTCCTCGACTTACATGATGAGGTCCTTAAAACCTTCCCCCCAAAAAAAATTAAAAAAAATTTTCTGCATTTTGGTTAAAATGAACAACTACGATGTCCTCGACTTACATGATGAGGTCCTTAAAACCTTCCCCCCAAAAAAAATTAAAAAAAATTTTCTGCATTTTGGTTAAAATGAACAACTACGATGTCCTCGACTTACATGATGAGGTCCTTAAAACCTTTCCGCCAAAAAATCAAAAAATTATTTTCTGCATTTGATTAAAATGAACAACGTTAATGTCCTCGACATTCATGATGAGGTCCATTAAAAATCTCACGTATTAAGAATATCCTTGATGAAAACGACAGCGAGAATATTAACAATGATGAACTCCCAATTATTCGCGATAAAGAAATTCAATTCATCTTATGATTTTCTCTTTAAAATTAAATGCACATACCATTCAAAATTAAACCTATTATCATATTTGACTTTGACAGAATGTGCAATTACAGATTGCACGACCTTGAATAGAGTGTGCAATTAACAGATTTTGAAAAACACTTTGATAGTTGAAACCACATTAGCAAAATCATAACACAATTTACCACCAATTGACAGCGCAATCAGAAGAATTTGCGTAAAAATATTAACTATTTAGTTAAGTTTTTCGTAAAGATAGAATTTATTTTCGGTATGCCTCTTTTCCTAAACTTTTTTATTATTCAAAAATAATTTTTTCAATAGATTACTGAAGGAGGGAAGACGACCTTAAGAAAAGAAGTTTTTCGTAAAGATAGAATTTATTTTCTGTATGCCTCTTTTTTCCTAATATTTTTTATTATTCAAAAATAATTTTTTAAATAGATAACCGAAGGAGGAAAAACGAAGCTGAAGAAAAAACGGTCAGCTTAAGGTAATTAAATCTTTTTTGTGTGTCGCTTTTTTGGCTGCTGCTACTCTGCCTGCCGCATCTCCGCCTGCCGCATCTCCGGCTGCCCCATCTCCGCCAGTGGTTTGTCTAATCAAGGTCACTAAGCTAAATCTCCGGACTATAAAGGCTCTTAAGCATTATCTTAACTGGCTGTTAAAAAAATTAGACAGGTTGTTGCCGTGGCGGCAGAGATTTTTTTTGTTTATACTTTTTTACAAATTTTTAAAGTTTTTTTTGTTTTTTCATTTCTTTTGTTTTTAAATTATTTATTTTTATTTGTTTTTTTTATTTTTTTTGTTATTTTCTACAAATTCAACCGGATTGAATTTTTAAACTCCTTAGATCCCTCTGGAATGCCGAATCATTCTTTAAAGTTAAAGATAGGCGTTCCAGTGGTTTTATTACGAAATCTTGCGCTACCTAAATTATGCAACGGAACGAGGTTAGTTATCAAAAATTTGATGGCTAACGTAATAGAGGCGACGATATTCACAGGTAAGTATAGAGGTGAGGATGTTTATATTCCACGAATTCCGATAATTTCTGATGAATTACCATTTAGATTTAAAAGGTTGCAATTTCCTTTGAGGATGAGTTTTGCAATGACAATAAACAAGGCCCAGGGACAGTCATTAAAGGTAGTGGGTTATTTTTAGAGAGTGAGTGCTTTTCACATGGACAGCTGTATGTGGGATGCTCGAGGGTAGGCAGAAGAGAAAATTTATTCATATATGCCAAGGAAGGACGGACGACAAACATCGTTTATCAACAGCGATAGAATAGGGTTACATTAAACCAGGTAGTTTTATACATCTACATAAACTTATAGTTGTTTGATGAAACAGGCCCTCCGCAGGAGCTAGGTCGCGTGAGCGAAGCGAGCTGCCGAGCTAGTTTTCTATAAACTTGTTCTATAGAGGCTGCGGCTAATAATTTACTGTCAAATTTAGTAAATATATCACTCCAGTCACTTTATTCCAATTTGTTATGTAGTACTTCGTGAAATTTATCGAAAAATTAAATTTTTAATTTTAAGGAGCAATCTTACGTAGTAGTGTCCTCAATAATTCAAATTATTGTATTAATTAAAAATTTCTAAATAATATTTTATTTGTTAAATTTTCTCTATATAATTACTTTAGATTTTAAATAGTAAAATGTAAATTATTTGAAAACTATAATTTTAAAGCATTAACAAATCCTTCCAGTTATTGAATTACTTAATTTGTTACATGAGCCTACCAAACCTTCCTTCTTTGGTCCCTACCGAACAATTAATTAATGACACGTTTCGTTTCTCGTGGTGCAAAAAATAAAACTATCAAAAACTCAAAATCTTCTGTGTCTCAAGAGCTTGAACGCAAAGATGAAATCCGTATCAAAGATGAGGAGGGGTCACACTCCTCTCAAGTCTCTTTGAACAATCCAAACTGTACTGAGTCTCTTGTCCTCTCGCTGCAGATAAAAAATTATATCGATTGGACGAATAAAGTCCTTTAATATTCTAACCAAATCCGAGACTGCACAGAAGGCCCGAATTACTGCCAGGAAGTCTGGGGACTTTATTCTCGAATTCTCAAATTCTAGTGATAGGGACTCGTTTGTGAATGACTTCGAGTATACAAAACCATTTGGCCAGGACGGCCATTATATTTCTGCGTGCAGTCTGCAACCATCGACCGTAGTCTTGAAGGGAATACCATCTTGGGTCTCCGAGGAAGACCTGGATCTTTACCTCAAAGAATTCTCAACCCCGGTTTTACTTTCCAACGGTTCTACAAATGGACGGAGTATACCTGTTGGAAAGTTGAGTCTGAATTCGAGGGCAGAAGCCACTTCGCTTGTAAGGATGGGAATCGAAGTGGGTTTTCAAAAATACGATGCGAATGGTTTAAAAACCCAGCAACAAGATGCTTTCGCTGCCAACAATTTGGTCACATTGCTAACTTCTGCAAAGAAGTGGAAAGATGTCTTTTCTGTGGTGGTGATCATAATATGAAAATGTGCCCGATTAAAGGAAAAACTGAGAAAAAATGTATAAACTGCGGTCTGAGTGGGCATTTGGCTTGCTACGGTGGCTGCTCTTCAGCTAAGGCAGCCACTGCACAACTAAAAAAGCAGCTCAGTGCCAGGGACAGACTGGCCAAAGCAGAACACTCAAAAACTGTATGGTCAAAAGCGGAGGCCGTTGAATCTGTATGGCGAAAACCCACAATTTCCCGCTGTTTT
>NW_021827998.1:0-9096 GCF_006345805.1 Octopus sinensis
TTGTTGGTGTATTTCTTTCTATTTTTGTGCGTTATTTCAATGTTATCTGATTCAAAAGCTAGTATTTATTTCTAGTAGCGGCAACAGGAGGTGGGGAGACAATGATGGCCGCTACAACGACGGTGAAAACGAAAATAATTGCTCTTGCGACATTGCCAAATTGAACGAATTAGTTAACATCGTGTGCATACATGTGTAATACACGTGTGTGCGTCTATTCTTCATATATATATATATATTATACATATATATATATAATATATATATAATATATATATAGTATATATGCTATATAATATATGTATATATATGTATATATATATATATATATATACACATATATATTATATGATATATATAAATATGCATATAACATAGATATAAGGATACATGCATGTCATTTACATATATATGAATATACATATGTATCTACATACATATATATGCATGTGTGTGCGCGAATGTGTATATATGTGTGCATATGCGCATATATTTATATTTTATAATACAAAATTGTCATAAAATTTTACTAATATATATATACATATATCATATATATAGTATAATTATAAATTATACACATTATATATATATATATATATATATATATGTATGTATATATGTATTTGTATGTGAGTGTGTTTATATGTATGTATATATATATGTGTGTGTGTTGTGTCTGTATGTGAAAGTATAAATTTATATATATGTATATATGTATGTTTGTATGTATATAGTGCCATTTGCATTTAAATGGCATGACAAAAAACTGGTATTTATGGTATTTAGAACTCTCCGTGTGCATTCTTCCGTGTCGAAAGTGAAAATTTGAGAACTATTATCTTCTGAGTATCATCTGTTTGCAATCTACAATCTTGCATGTCACAGAGTACATAAATGAAACCAAACAAAGCAGGCAATTCCATTTCTATGATATTCAGTTACATCATCTTACGAGTATTTCATTAACAGTTAATAACTATTAGTTATTTAAGTAAAATCGCACAAATCGATAGCATTGTCAAATCTTCTGAGAAGCGTGACTCGCATTGATAACATCTAGTATTCATGGTAAACTGTCGACTGCTTTGTAGTAATAACGTGTTTAATATTGTTTATTTACATAAATGTCTTAACGCATATTGTATATTTATATGTTCACACATAAACACAAATATACACCAGAGATTTATATATATATATATATATATATATATATATATATAAAATAGTAAAAAGTGAAAAAAACTACAGAAGGCTTGTTTTTAAAAAGTTAAAAATATATATTTGAGTCATTATGTCCAGAGAATGTTATAAATTTTTTTTCATACACCTATATATATATATATATATATATTATATATATATATATATATATATATATATACATATATACATATATGTGTATCTTTTCTTGTAGAAGAGCGTAGGCTCGAAACGTAAAAAACTTTTTCTATTCCTGAGCGCTATACTAATACATCTGTTTGTTTGTACGCCACCTGCCTTCATCTTTTGTTTATTTTCGTAAACTTTCCCTTTATATATACACATACAATATATATATAAAGATATATATATTCATATGTATACATACATACGCACATACGTACATATATGCATACAAAGCTGATGAGCATTCTCCATACCGAATCTATTAGTGACACAGTATAGATTTGTAGGAGATTCCAAAGATTCTCCATCTCAGATTCTTTTTATGAACAGATGCATACATCTGGTTGTGTGCATCGACAGTTCAACTAATATAAAATTCAAGGACATATTTACAAACATCAGGGACCTTCTTATCCTCCAAATCTCCTGTCGCTTTGCTAGTGTCCTAAAAACTTAAATTAACTTAACTCTGTAAAACTGAAATTAACTTAAAGAAAATCCTACATACGTACATACATACATACATACATACATACATACATACATACATACATACATACATACATACATACATACAAGCAAACATATACAGGTATTCACATGGTGCATGGTTTGCACGGTTTCCATTTAGCATGGTTTTGGTGATTCCGTTATTTTAACCTATGCCTTATTGGCTCAGAATCAACGCTGTCGTTTTTTTTTCACTTTTACGTCATTATATTTTTGCCTTGCTTATGTGTCGGAACAATGAATTATTATTATTATTATTTGTTAATATTTTGATACATTGATATATTCAAAATTGAATATATTAATATTAATATCAAATATCAATATTAATATTGATATTAATAACAACAATATTAATATTAATATTAATATCAAATATCAATATTAATATTAATATCAAATATCTGCTATAGCCCCGGGCCGACCAATGCCTTGTGAATGGATTTGGTAGACGGAAACTGAAAGAAGCCTGTCGTATATATGTATATATATATATAATTGTGTGTGTATATGTTTGTGTGTCTGTGTTTTTCCCCCCTAGCATTGCTTGACAACCGATGCTGGTGTGTTTACGTCCCCGTCACTTAGCGATTCGGCAAAAGAGAGACCGAGAGAATAAGTACTGGGGTTACAAAGAATAAGTCCTGGGGTCGATTTGCTCGACTAAAGGCGGTGCTCCAGCATGGCTGCAGTCAAATGACTGAAACAAGTAAAAGAGTAAAAGAGTAAGAGTATCAGCGAAGTCAATTAAAGAAATGATGATTAATATATTAAATCAAATTTAGCGCACAAATGTTCGACAAACACTACGAAATTGTAAGAACTATTTAAAAGAAAATGAAGAAAAAGAATTACAGCCAGGAAAATCGCGTGATCTTCAGTAACTTTGATGCATATATCATACTCACATGGTGACATTATGGAAACAGCTGTATATTTGTGTATGTGTGCATGTGTTATTTATACGTATATACGTATTTTACACATACACGCACACACGCACGCGTGATTTAAATATATATGTGTGTGTGTGTGTGTGCGTGAATGTATGTATGCGTGTGTGTTTGTCTGTGTATGTGTATGTGTGTGTGCGTGCACTTTAAAGAGCTTCCCTTCTGGGAAAAGTGGGGTGCAACTGCCTGTATATATATATATATATATATATATTATATATATATATATATTATATATATATATATATATATAAGTATATATCTATATATCTATGTATGTATAGATATATATATATATATATGGGTGTGTGGTGTTATATATATATATATATACATCACATGTAGTATATGTATACTATATATATATATATATATATACGCACACGTACACATACACCACACACACACACCACATACATACATTACACTTGTATACACACACACTTACATTCATACACACACACACCTACACAGCCATACCCTCACTCAGAACACACATCTACCTACACACACCACAAACACACACGGACACACACCCATAATACATACATCTACACACACACGCCTACACACATACATCCACACACAACATCAAACACCACATACACATATACAACATACGCACACACACATTACTTATACTTATACACATGACACCACACACACATACATACATACACCCATATACATACACACACACATACCCACATACTCCTATACGCACATACCATACACACAGACATACACACATACACACTCACAAAACATACACACACACATACTTAACACACACTCACCTGCCGCGCACACACATGCATGACAAACACCCATACACTCACACTCACATAAGCACACACCAACATAAACACGCACACGCACACGCACACACACACCTACACTCACACACACGCTAAACCCGTACCTACATACACACACGCACGCATACACACGCATACACACATACATCACACACGTACACACACACCTACATACACATGCATACACACACACACCCAACATGCACGGACACACCCAACATACACACAATACACCTATATACCCCCGCCCACACACCTACATACACACACATACATACACACACATAACCGGACACACCCTACATACTTACATACATACACCTGTACACACACGCCTACACACCTACATACACACACATGCATACCACACACACACATGTACGCACATACACACACATATACGCACATACATATATACCCACACACATGCACACACACACACACATACGCACATGCATGCACACGCGCACACCTACACGCATACACACCACACCACGCACGTACACATACATACATACACCACACGCATACATACACCCATACACATACATGCATCCTACACACACTACATACACACTCACACATACATACACACCCCACACTCACTCACACACCTGTATGTACGCGCACACACATGCACATACACACACTTCCCCACACCACACTTACATACATACACACTCACACACATACACACACACACACAACACACGGACATACATCTATGTACACACATACATATCACATACTCACATACATTCATCGGACACACTGCCACCCGACATACACACAGACACACTCACACATCCACACACATACATACTTACGCACATACACGCAGGCGCGCGCACGCACGCGCTTGCCGCCGGTTCACGCACGCATACGCTCCGCAGGCACCTCGCTCTTGAACCGACAAGACCTCCCGCCGTTCCGCTGGACCGGTCGCGTGTCGTTGGGTTTTCCCCGGCCCGCCTCCGCGGGACCACTCTTCCATCTTCCCTCACTGGAGTCCTTTTTCCTTAACCCCCTCCTCCCCCTTTTCGTTACACACACGCGCGCACACATATACACACATTGCTTAATATATACATTACTCTTACACACATTCAATCTACTCGCCACTTATACCACCACGACACTGGACACACACCCACACTACTACTCAACACCCGCTGGCACGCTACATACCCGCACCCCCCTTCCCCTCCCTCCCTTCCTCCTTCCTTCTTTTTCTTACTACTGACCTTGTCTGCTAAGCTGACCACTGTCTCGCCCTACCTCACACGCTACACACAGACCACACACTAACAACACATATATTTATTTTTTTTTGTTTTTTTCATCTCGCCTCACACACACACTACACACAGCACACGCACACACTCACACATACACACACATCTGTTGCGTTACCAACCTTGTCTCCACTCTTTTGCCTTTAAAAACCACTTTGCTCTGTTTTCGTAAACATCCGCCTTTCAACCATGTGCAACTCGTAAAACACCAGTCGTCTTTTTTCTCTTTCCCTGTTGCCCGCTCTGGGATCTTTCTTCCTTTCTCTTCCTTCCTTTATGTTTCCGAACGAAGAGCTCCGCTCGAAACGTCATACCTCCCTGCTTCCACTTCCTGAGCGCCTATTATAATAATACTGTAATTGTTCCATTGTTGTTGTTTTTTTGTTTCCCGTTTTGGATTAAAATTAATATATATATATATATATATATATATAAGTATTCTATATGAGTGTATTGAGTGTGTGCGTGTACGTATAGTACATAGATAGATAGATAGATAGATAGATAGATAGATACATACATACATACATACATACATACATACATACATACATACATACATACATACATACATAGACAGATAGAGAGAGAGAGAGAGAGAGAGACAGACAGACAGACAGACAGACAGACAGACAGACAGAGAAGGAAGAGTGACAGAAAGGCATCTAAATTAAATTTCATTCGTAAATGATGAGATAGCATATGATACCACAAAAAAAACAGTTAACGTTTCGTATTGTAAACAAATCGTTCGCTCGCTTATCTGTAAATCTGTGCACGGCTTTTGTTATTCTAATTTCTGTTTGAGAGAGAATGTGTGCAATTCTGCACATCAGTGTCTTTCTCTGTATGTAAATTGAATATGTATATATGTATGTATGTATGTATGTATGTATGTATGTATGTATGTATGTATGTATGTATGTATGTGTGTGTGTATGTATGTACGTATGTATGTATGTATGTATGTTTGCATGTATGTATGTATGTATGTGTGTATGTATGTACGTATGTATGTATGTATTTATGTATGTTGCATGTATGTACGTATGTACGTATGTATGTATTTATGTATGTATGTATGTATGTATTTATGTATGTTTTCATCAGCCTTTAATTAAATTCTTCCTCTCGGGAAGGAGCTAGTTTCTAACAACGAAGCAAAGCTCCATCGTTGGAATGTAGATAACATTTTAAACTTCAGAAAGTCTTGCATATTTTTACTGTACCACTTATACATTGTATTTGTAATGAAGGAGTTGTTTGATTTACTTTTCTGAAAATTTTAGCTTAACCAGTTAGACATTTACTCACAAAACAAAGTGCATCAGTTATCATTGATATAAATGTGAATCTGTGTGTATGTATGTATGTATGTATGTAAATGTGTGTGTGTGTGTGTGTGTGTGTGTGCATCCTCGCATGTATGCGAGTAATGTACGCGCTTTTGTTATGAATGGTGATTTTGAGTCAAAGTGCTATATATTTGTATGTATATATATATATTATATATATATCCACACACATCCACACACATACATATATATAGCATATATATCAATGTATGTATGTATGTATGTATGTGTGCGTGCATACTCGCATGTATGCGTGTAATGTACGCGCTTTTGTTACGAATGGTGTCTTTGAGTCAAAGTGCTATATATGTGTGTATATAGATAGATAGATAGATAGATAGATAGATAGATAGATAGATAGATAGATAGATAGATAGATAGATAGATAGATACAGTGTTCATAATACAGCTATAAGTATAAATACAATTATTTCTTACCTGTGAAGTATCTATCTATCTATCTATCTATCTTCCAGAGAAGGAAGAGTGACAGAAAGGCATCTAAATTAAATTTCATTCGTAAATGATGAGATAGCATATGATACTAAATATTTGCGTAGGGTTGGCGGATATGTGCATACAATCGATTATTTCAACCACAGTAATTGCTCGGTATTTTGTTTCAGCGATCACTGAAGAATATAAGGCAAAGCTGATTTAGACGGAATTTTAACTCAGTGTTTACAGGGAATTAATTAAGAACCGCAAAGCGTCTTATCAGATGCTTTGCCGAAACTGTCGTCCGCTGTAGGGCGGCGAGCTGGCAGAAACGTTAGCACACCGGGCTAAATGCTTAGCGGTATTTCGTCTGTCTTTATGTTCTGAGTTCAAATTCCGCCGAGGTCGACTTTGCCTTTCATCCTTTCGTGGACGATTAAATAAGTACCAGTTATTCACTGGAGTCGATATAATCGACTTAATCCGTTTGTCTGTCCTTGTTTGTCCTCTCTGTGTTTAGCCCCTTGTGGGTAGTAAAGAAATAGGTATTTCGTCTGTCTTAACGTTCTGAGTTCAAATTCCGCCGAGGTCGAATTTTCCATTAATTCTTTCGGTGACGATGAAATAAGTACCAGTTGAACACTGGGGTCGATATAATCGACTAGCCCTGTCCCATAAAATGTCAGGTCTTGTACATAGCGTAGAAAGAAAAAGAAACTGTCATCCGCTGTCTCTTAAGCTGCGAATATTTAAGAGCCAGAGAGAGAAACTTAACCTCCTAGAAATAGTAATGAAATCTCTAATTCACATCTTGTTTTCTTAAAATAAACGGAGCGAAAAACATTGTCCAAATTATACGAGTAAGTTTTTCAAATATTTTTCTTGAGCCTCAGTCGGATTATAATGTTACTATGCAGTATAAATGACCGGGTTCACAATAATATCCCTGAACGGAACGTCAGTACGTTACAGAATCCAAGGCCAATAATTTTGAGGGGAAGAAACAAGACGACAACGTCGACCCTCGTATTTAACTGGTGCCTTACTTTAACAGCCCCGAAGGGATGAAAAGCAAAGTCGACCTTGCGGGATTTGAACTTAGGACGTAAAGACCCGGAAGAAATGATGCTAAGCCTTCTTTCTGATAAGCTAATGATTCTGCCAGCACGCCGCTGTAGTTGAATAAATTACATCTAATAAAATAAATATCGGGATGTTCGTGTGGGGAATGCTTTCGCAGTTAAAGAAAAGCAGTAACAGCAACAGTTGTGGAGGCACCATGGCCTAGTGGTTAGGGTAGCGGACTCGTGGTCGTAAGACCACGGTTTCGATTCCCAGACCAGGCATTGTGAGTGTTTATTGAACAAAAACACCTTAGCTCCTAACACGAGGCTCCGGCAGGGAGGGGGTGAACCCCGCTGTACTCTTTCACCACAACGTTCTCTCACTCTTTCTCCCTACTTCTGCCACAAAGCAGAGGAACCATGGTGTAACCCACTATGGTGTGGTAAACTTTCAGACCCTAGTCTAGATTGCGAATCCTCTGTACCCCAGGATGGTTCAGCTCTCTACCCGTTAAAAGCCACCGTTTACGGAATGAGGATAACAACGTAGCTTTCGCGGCCGTGCAACCAAAAGTCTATCGCGTGTGGTGGGTGGATCTTCAAGTTGCCACACGCATTCTTAGTAGCTTAGAGTAGGCTCGAATTAGAGATTATTCTTTGTGGCTAAAGGCGTGAGTCCCGACTTGAAGAAGAAGAAGAAGAAGAAGAAGAAGAAGAAGAAGAAAAGAAGAAGAAGAAGAAGAAGAAGAAGAAGAAGAAGAACAAGAACAAGAAGAAGAAGAAGAACAAGAACAAGAACAAGAACAAGAACAAGAAGAAGAAGAGAAGACAGCAACAGCTGCAAACACATCGTCTGCTACTGACATATTTCTCTTATTTTTCTTTTTGTTTTGTTTTTGCACCGTAAGCCTGTAAGAGACTATCAACAGACAGACGAATACCGCAGTATATTTGGCTTTCAATAACGTGTCTACTTTAAGTAAGATACACAGACTGCTGGGGTTTTTTTAAACTAATACTGCTTCTGTCGCACATTACTAACTTTTATTCGGCCTGCTCGCAATTTGTGACACCAGTGTTTTTTCAGTCACTCTTTTACTAAATCTTTAAGAGCGGATTTTGTCTTAGTATGTTTCCCCCGACGAAACTGAAAGAGCCCGAAATGCGCATTTAGCAATGCTATCACAGCTGCTGGGTGATTTTCGCTTCCTACATATATATACTTTATGTTTTTCACACTGTACGTTTATAAGACCTACTATCTCTCTGGG
>NW_021827999.1:5000-9267 GCF_006345805.1 Octopus sinensis
AATATATAAATATATATGTATGTATGTATGTATATAGGTATATAAATATATATGTATGTATGTATGTATATATGTATATAAATATATATGTATGTATGTATATATGTATGCATCTTTATATCGATGTATATGTATGTATGTAAAAATGCATGTATATGTACCTGTGTGTTTAAAAATGTACCAACAAATACGCATAAAACCTTTTCTATACACACACACACACACTGTCATATCTATATGTTGCAGATATATATATGTATGTGTGTGTGTGTGCGTGAATGTGTATGTTCGTGAGTGTGTGTTTGTGTGTGTGTATGCGTACACCTTTATATAATCATGTATACGTATATATATATATATATATATATATAATACATATCCATGTATAAAGAGATAGCTGTATACCATTTATAAAATAAATATTGTATAATGCCATATGCTCTCACAAATATATGTATTATATATATGCACGTACACATATATATATATATATATATATATATATATATATATATTATATATTTAAATTGTACTCATATATTCATAGACAGGCGGACAATCAGATAGATAGATAGATAGATAGATAGATAGATAGATAGATAGATAGATAGATAGATAGATAGATAGATAGATAGATATTTACATAGAAAGATAGATATTTAGATAGAGTGTTAGATAGATAGGTAGATAGATAGATAGATAGATAGATAGATAGATAGATAGATAGATAGGTACAAAGACACACAAATACATAAATAATTTCATATATATCTACATAAAACAGGCTTATTTCAGTTTCCGTCTACCAAATCCATTCGCAGCACGAAGATATATTGGAGAAAACTTGCCCAAGGTACCATGAAATGGGACTGAACCCAGAACCATGTGTTTGAGAACCAAGCTTCTTACCACCCAGTTACGTCTGCAAACATATATATATATATATATATACACTCATAAAAATATGAGTGCGCACATGTGTATGAGTGCCTACGCTGATACATGCAATCACATATATTCGTTCCATACTTGCATGTCTTTGTCTAGCGTCATTTAATTGGGGTAATGTTCAATATGGAAAATAATTCTTCATATTTGACTCGTATGTCCAAAGTCAAAACAATCATTAAGCAATCAGGAATAAAGTTTCTAAAAATAGCTCCCAAACATTACTCCAATCACACGCAAACGGATTATAAAAAGGACACAAGCGATTTATGCGTTGAAAGATTCTCTGCCTCCCTCTCTCTCTCTCTCTCTCTCTCTCTCTCTCTCTCTTTCTCTCTCTTCTCTCTCTCTCTCTCTCTCTCCTCTCTCTACCTGTTTCTGAAATATATATAAATATATTCTTTTATTCTTTTACTTGTTTCAGTCATTCGACTGCGGTCATGCTGGTGCACCGGTTTAAAGTTTTTTTTTTTAGTTGAAGAAATCGACCTCAAGTCTTATTCTTTGTAAGCCTAGTACTTATTCTAATGGTCTCTTTTGCTGAATCACTAAATTAGAGAGACATTTTCTCTCCCTTTTTCTCTCCCTTTTTTTTCTCTCCTTGTATCTTTTTTGCGTATCTTTCTGTCGAAGAGCGTAGGCTCGAAACGTAAAAGACTTTTTCTATTTCTATTTCTGAGAGCTATACTAATACATTTGTTTGTTTGTACTCCACCTGCCTTCGTCTTTTGTTTATTTTCGTAAACTTTCCCTTTATATATATATATATATATATATACTAGCACTTTGACCCGGCGTTGCCGGTTCATAGTGCTAGTGCATGCATATACAGCTGCGTGCGTGCGTGCGCACATACACGCGAGTGCTGTCCAAATCTCCGACCAATCACATACAGCTAGGTGGCATTCAATTGGCGTATCAAGTTTCGGGCATTTTGATTGGGACTTGGATAGAAAATTCACAAAAAAAAGTCACTTCTATTGATTTTTTAATGGCTTTGCGGAGTGACTGGGGAAAGGTAAAGATCACCCTTGGACGGTTTTTAATGACCATAGAAAGTGCGAGCCCTCTAGAAAATTGTGGATTTGTATAAATGACACACACACACACAGACATTTTGCCGTTTATATATATATATATATATATATATATATATGGCTGCCTTTGTGCTTGCGTTTGTCATCCACCACACTGCTTAACAACCGGTGTTGGTGTGATTATATCACAATAGCTTAGCGGTTAGGCAAAAGAAAACGATGGAAAAAGCACTAGGCTTAAAAACAATAACCTTAACAATCCCTTCAAGGCGATGCCCCAGCATGGCCTCAGTCAACTGACGGAGAAAAGTAAAAGATAAAAATCTAAAAGAGTGTTTGTGTGTGATACACTGAGTTATGTGTGTGCATGTGCGTGTATGTGCGTTAGTCTATGATGACATCCATATACGTACATGAATATCCGTATACGTACAGGGATATCCGTATACGTACAGGGATATCCGTATACGTACATGGATATCCGTATACGTACAGGGATATCCGTATACGTACAGGGATATCCGTATACGTACATGGATATCCGTATACGTACAGGGATATCCGTATACGTACAGGGATATCGATATACGTACAGGGATATCCGTATACGTACAGGGATATCCGTATACGTACTGGGATATCCGTATACGTACGGGATATCCGTATACGTACAGGATATCCGTATACGTACAGGGATATCCGTATACCGTCCATGGATATCCGTATACGTACAGGGATATCCGTATACGTACAGGGATATCCGTATACGTACAGGGATATCCGTATACGTACAGGGATATCCGTATACTTACAGGGATATCCGTATACGTACATGGATATCCGTACTACTGTACAGGTATATCCGTATACGTACAGGGATATCCGATACGTACATAAGTATATGTAACGAAGGAGTTTAGTAATGAGTTTGCATCGCAGTCGAACAGCTGTATATGTATGTACGTACGTATATAAGTATATATATCTATTTCTTTACTACCCACAAGGGGCTAAACACAGCGAGGACAAACAAGGCAGACAAGAGGAAATTAAGTGGATTATATCGACCCCAGTGCGTAACTGGTACTTATTTAATCGACCCTGAAAGGATGAAAGGCAAAGTGGACCTCGGCGGAATTTGAACTCAGAACGTAGCGGCAGACGAAATACCTATGTCTTTACTAACCACAAGGGTTAAACACATAGGGGACAAACAAGGACAGACAAACGGATTAAGTCGATTATATCGACCCCAGTGCGTAACTGGTACTTATTTAATCGACCCCGAAAGGATGAAGGGCAAAGTCGACCTCGACGGAATTTGAACTCAGAACGTAACGGAAGACGAAATACCGCTAAGCATTTCACCCGGCGCGCAAATGTTTCTGCCAGCTCGCCGCCATATATAAGTATATATATATCGGTGTGTATGTAAGTACGCAATACCTTGGTGCGTGCGTGCGTGTTTGCGTGCGTTTGTGAGTGTGTGGGGAGTGTAGATGTGTGTGTTTGCACTAGATCATGTTAACAAATGTAAATATGTCAATCGCATAGAGATGAGTCCTTCGTGTTATTTCGAATCACGTCCAGAAATGAATTCAATTTCCTGAGTGAAAAATTCTTCACAATATCTCTACTTAAATATATAGGCCGGAATTCATATTGGAAAAAAAAGGAAAGAAACAAAGAAAGAAGGAAAGAACGGAAAAAAACACTGATTTCTTGACACACCTTCTGTCTATCTATTTCTCTCTCACTTTCCCTCTCTTTTTGTCTATTTCTCTCCCTGTCTATCTATCTATCTATCTATCTATCTATCTATCTATCCTGTCTACTCTGTAGCACTGTTTTCTAATCTTAACACGCAAGTATATATATATATATATATATATATATATATGTGGTGTGTGTGTGTATGTGTGCGTATGTGTGAGTGTGTATGTGGGTGTTGTGGTGCGTGTGTCTATGCATGTATGTAGATATAGATATATATATACACGTACAATATATATATATATATATTATATATAGATATATACACACACACATATTATATATATACGCATCCCATATTTATTTTCATATATATATATATATATATATATATATATAATATATATATATATTAGATATATATATATTCGTCAGAATCATATAACCAGACAACATACATACATTACATATATTTACGTAAGAGTTACTCGGTGCTGACGTATGTATGTAATGTGTGTATGTGTCTTAGGGTGCGTGTAAGTATGCTTATATATATATGCGAGAGAGAG
>NW_021828000.1:0-9167 GCF_006345805.1 Octopus sinensis
GCTTACACCTTGATTGATATTTGTCTTTTAATTGTACTTCAATATCATATTGTTCCGCACCCGATGTTTTTCTTTTTCCCTTTCTTTTCTTTTCTTTTCTTTTCTTTCTTTCTTTTCGTTCTTTTCTCTTTTTTATTGTTATAAAGCACTCTAATAAATACTTCAAACCAAAAATATTTACGTTGTAATCCGGATACGAATGTGTTTCAGGTAGTCAGGTTTATTAACAAAAGGTAGCCGTAAGAAGATCGTTTGCTCTTCATATAAGACTCGACGCCAATGAAAGGCATCTTGCAAAGTAGAACAGAAGGAAGTTAATTTACCAGACCTACTCCCACCCCGCGTGAGAAGAGATGATGCGGAGATGTACACGTGTTCCTTGAATCATAAATTCACATGTTTCCTTCGCGGATCTTCCAGCTTCTCTTTAAAGTTCTACACAAATATATTGATTGACAGTCCCTCTCATTGGTCCTTTATACATCCTGGTGTTAAAACCATTTTGATAATGGCGACTGTCTACATATTTATGTAGAATGCGAATATGATGGATTTCTTTGTAAAATACTTTACAGAGTGTTCCAATAATTAGAATTACGATAAAAAAAAAACAATATTTGAAATCAACTTACATAAATGAGTTGTCATAGCAATTATATATAATTGCCATGATAGATCGTTATCCACTACACACATTTTTTCTCTCCTTGTTTTTTCTGTGTCCCTTTCTGTAGAAGAGCGTAGGCTCGAAATGTAAAAGACTTTTTCTATTCCAAGCGTTATACTAATACATCTGTTTGTTTTGTATACCACCTATCTTCGTCTTTTGTTTTTTTCGTAAACTCTCCCTATATATAATTAGATACATGAGAATTATATTAAGCGGAAATAATTCCGGAGTAACGCCGTTAGAAATCGAAGATAGAAAGGTTGAGGAAGATGAAAGAAAATAAATAAAACTAGACTAAAACAAAACAAGATGAAATACAATGGAAACCAAAGAATATTAGATTACAAGGAGGTATGAGGTGGTTTGGTTTTCTGCAATGAATTTATGGTAATAAAAGTTTAAAAGGTTCCTGGCTGTAAGGACTTAACGGTATATGAAAGGTTTATGGATATAGAAATAGATATAATTGTAGATTGGGAGATAAATAGACAGAATGAAGGGTAGGTCGATAGATAGATAGATAGATAGATAGACAGACAGACGGACAGACTCGTTCGGTATTTTGTCTCTCTCACTCTCTCTCCTCTCTCTATATATATATTGCCCATTATATATATATATAATATATATATATATTATATATATATAATATATATATATATAATATATATATAATATATATATATAGATATAATATATTATATATATATATTTATATATTAATATATATACATATATATATATATATATATATATATACTATATAATATATATATATAATATACATACATACATACTACATACACACACACACACACGCACACATATGGCGGTGATATTTCAGTTTCCATTTACCAAACCTACTCACAAGGTTTTGATTAGCCCGAAGCAAAAGTTGAAAACACTTGCTCAAGGTTCCACGCAGTGGGACTGAACGCAGACCATGCGGTTGGGAAGCACCCTTCTTACCACACAGACTGGCCCGCACCTCACAATTATAACGAAACTATTTTTGGTGTAAAGCGTTTTAGCAAAGAGTTGATAAAAACGCCAGAAAAAGATACGAGTTAAGAGCAATTATAAGAGGAAATAGATACAGCTAAAGCGCATCTAAGTTGGAAAGGCATGGCTGTGTGGTTAAGCATGTGTTTTGGGGATCAGTTCCATTGCACGGCACCTTGGGCAAGTGCATTCTTACTATAGCCCCGGGGCGACCTATGCATTGGGAGAAAATTTGGTAAGCTGAAACTCTGTGGAAGCTCCTTGTGTTTGTGTATGTGTGCATATGTCTGTGTGTCTCCACCGACTCAACCACCGACTGACAAACCGGTGTTCGTTTGCTTATGACCAACCCTCCACAACCTCCGTAACTTAAAGGTTCGGCAAAAGAAAACCGATGAAATACATACCAAATTTACAAAATAGAAACAAAACCTAAGTACCGGTCTGTTCGACCAATACCCTTCGCGAAGTGCCCCAGCATTGCCGCAATCCAATGACTGAAACAAATAAAAAGATAAAAGATATATGTGTATATATATATATATAACGGGAAGGTTTACGAAAATAAGCAAAAGACGAAGGCAAGTGGAGTACAAGCAAACAAATGTATTAGTATGGCGCTCGGGAATAGAAATAGAACAAGTCTTTTACGTTTCGAGCCTACGCTCTTCGAAGAAAGATACACAGAAAGAAAAACAAGGAGAGAGAGAACAAGAAGGAGAGAAAAAAAATGCGTGTAGCAGCTAACGATCTATAATGGCTATAATATATAACACATACATACACATACATACATACATAATACATACATACATACATGCATAAATACATTACATACAATACACACATACATACATACATAATACATAATACATACATTACATACATACATCATACATACATACACACATGCATACATACATACTACATACATACACACATACATACATACATTACATACATACATACACACATACATACATACACACATACATACACACATACATACATACACACATACATACACACATACATACATACACACATACATACACACATACATACATACATACATACATACATACAAAAATACATACATACATATGTTTGTTGTCGTCAGGCTTCCGCTTCACACGCCAGCTTAACTTGTTCTTATTAGTCGAAGGACACCTGTTGTTATCCGTGCTGCTTGTATTTGTAATCGTGTAACAATTTCTCCATTTCCTCGTTTTGTTTTTTTAATCCGTATTGTCGTTCCTATTCACTCGTTTTCTTCCAAAAATGTAATGCCTACCAAAGAGTAAAATATATATATATTGTGTGTGTGTGTGTACATATATGTATATAATGCATATATGTATGTATATATCTACCTGTATATATATACATATATCTATACATACATATATACATACATACATTGCGTTCTTGTCCCAGTTTGTACTTTTTACACACACACACAATACATACATACATATATATATATATATATATATATATATATATATATATATATATATATATTATATATATACTATATATATATATATATGTAGTAATATATATATATATATATATATATATATATATATATATATATATATGGTTCCATTTCGGTTCCCACTGCGTGGCACCTTGGGCAAGGGTCTTCTACTATATCCTCGGGCTGACCAAAGCATTGTGAGTGGATATTTGGTAGACAGAAACTGAAAGAAGCCCGTCGTTTATATATACATTTGTGTGTTTGTGTCTGTCCCTCCACCATTGCTTGACAACCGATCTTGGTGTGTTTACGTCCCCGTAACTTAGCGGTTCGGCAAAAAGGACCGACGGAATAAGTACCAGGCTTGCAAAGAATAAGTCCAGGGTCCGATTTCTTCGACTACAACAAAAGCCGGTGCTCCAGCATGGCCACAGTCAAAATGACTGAAACAAGTTAAAGAATAAAAGAATATCAAGTATATATATATATATATATATATATATATATATAATATACCCTTTTACTCTTTTGCTCTTTTACTTGTTTCAGTCATTTGACTGCGGCCATGCTGGAGCACCGCCTTTAGTCGACCAAATCGACCCCAGCACTTATTCTTTGTAAACCTGGTAATTATTCTATCGGTCTCTTTTGCCGAACCGCTAAGTTACAGGGACATAAACTCACCAGCATCGGTTGTCAAGCGATGTTGGGGGTGGTGTGGCAAACACAGACACATAAACACGCACATACATATATATATACATATACATATATACGACGGGCTTCTTTCAGTTTCCGTCTACCAAATCCACTCACAAGGCTTTGGTCGGCCCGAGGCTATAGTAGAAGACACTCGCCCAAGGTGCCACGCAGTGGGAGTGAACCCGGAACCATGTTGTTGGTAGGCAAGCTACTTACCACACAGCTAATTACATATATATATATATATATATATATATATATATATATATATATATATATATATATGTATGTATGTATGTATCTATGTATGTAGTATACACACACACATCTGAAATAGTCACATTTGATATGTAAATATTTTAGTACATATAAACATTATAGCAGGATTTTATTTTCAATTTAATTCGTTAGATTATGTGATTATATGACAAAATACATACTCTATAAGGGCTTATGTAATAACACACTCACATACTTACATACATACATACATACATACATACATACATACATACATACATACATACATACATGCATACATGCATACAGCGAATATATGCATGCGTGTATGCGCATATAGACCCATACACACAGCTTAACTAAAGAGCTTAACATACCGAGACACACATAACCAAATTCGTAAAGCGAAACACAATACAACGCCAACACATCCGCATACTTAGTGCCATACATATTCATATAACCGCCAATCACGACAATTATATACACACACACTCATTCACACACACTCTCTTTCTCTCTCTCACTCTCTCTCTCAGACATACACATACACACTCACACTAGCGTGCGCGAGTAAATACCTAAGTCGTTATATATGCCACCCAGATAGATCAACAGACCACACATACATACACATATGTATGTATGCCTCATACATACACGCCCGCGCACGCACATACAACCATGTATATGTGAGTGGTTGTCAATCCATTTTATTGCAGATGCACATACCCGTATCAAATAGATCGGGTGGGCGCCTGTATTCACGGATACATCCAATCTTTCTGTAGCTAACACAAACATCCTTTACACTTATATATATATATATATATATATATATATATATATATGCATCTGCTGATTATATCAAAGACACATGCACATTGGTACATAGGCACATGTATATACACACACTCGTACACCAGGTTGCATGTACATCAAATTAACCTCTTTCGTAAAAATATGCCAGATAAACACAGACATATACACCGGCTTAACAAATACAACCACATAGCGCAACCTATATAATATACATGTATATATGTATGTATATATATATATATAGTATATATATATATTATAGTATAATATATATAATATATATATATATATAATATATATAATATATATATATATATATTATATATAATATGTATATATATATTCAAATACACACACTGATTAAACACGCATACATACATACATACATACATACATACATACATACATACACGAAGTATGAACCAAACGTACAGACATTCAACGCACGCACATATACAATACACACACACATACGCACACAAGTATATACACCCACCCATACGCATACACACAACACAAGCCATCATCTAAGTATAAAATATCCAACATACGCTAATTCGATCTCTCATGCTTACATACACACAAAGACACACACACGCACACACACACACACACACACACACAACACCACACACACACACATATATTATATTATATATATTATATATATATAATATATATATATATATATCTATATATATATATATATTATATATATATATATAATATAGATATCGATTCAAAAAAGACACACATATACATATACTATTACAAGTGCATACTCACACACAAATACGCACGCATGCTATCACAAACACACACAACACACACACACACACACATATACATATACGATCACACGCAATCACAGGCAAACACATCTTAGCTTCCTTCACTCGCTGGCGATGTGAGTGAGCTTTATCCGGAAACCAGACAACACGCCATTGGCCAATTCCCTTCAACTACCTCCTCCTCTTCCTTCTCCTCCTCCTCCCCCCCTGCTATCAGTTGGCCTTCCGTTGTTTTTGTTTTTGTTTTGTTTTTTTTTTTTACTTTAACTTCCGGGTTCGAGAAACGCGTCAGGAAATCAGAAGCTTCGACTTTTTGTTTTGTTTTGCTTCTTTTTTTCTTGTTTCTTTTTTTTGCTTTCTATTTTCCTTCTTTCCTTTATCTTCTCTATCCTCTCTTCTCTTGATATCTTTCTCTCTCTCTCTCCGTCTCTCTCTCTCTCTCTCTCTTCTTTCTTATCTCTATTTCTTTATCCCACTCTTTCTCCGTTTTGTCTTTATTTTTTTTCAGCTCGATTAGTCGTTTTTTTATCTCTTAATTTTTGTTCCTTTTAATAATGTTTTTAATTGATTATATATCTATATATATATATATATATAATATAATAAAGAACATTCAATAGATAAGCAAAATTATATATATATATATATATAATTTTTTGCTTATCTATTTGAATGTCTTTTTACATACCCTTCCTTTCTTCTTTTAAACTACTACTACTACCACTACTACTACTACTACTACTACTACTACTACTACTACTACTATCACCCTCACCACCACTACCACCTCCACCACCACAGCCAACCCTATTACTAATACTTTAGCAATAATCCGAGGGGAAGCCTTCTATAAAATCTTCCGTTATGCTAGAAATAACAGTCAAATCTTTCTCAAATCGCATTCTTCCATCTTAATAAACCTCTCTGGGAGAAAAACTAATGATGGTCACGGATGGTGGATGTCTTTGATCATAGATTTCTTCGATCAAGACTGACCAGGGGCTAAACAAACATAAACAACTACAACGACAACAACTCTGGTTACCAAACAATGCCACGATCCATTCCTCAGTGAGACCTCTTCACTAGCTAGAAATAACAAACAAATTTTCCTTCAGTCATGACCTGCCGCCTTAAAATTATATTGGATATACAGTAATAGGCGCGGACACAGCTGTGGGGTTGAGGGACACGCGTTGCAAACACGAGGTTTTGGGTTCACTCCCACCGCACAGTACTTTGAGCGTGTTTTCTATTTAGCTCTCGGCCGACCAATGCTTTGTAAATTTGTTAAACGGAAACTGTGAACCAAATCCACTCACAAGGCTTTGGTCAGCTAGAAGCTCAAGTGAAAAACAACCGAGGTGCCACGCAGTGGGACTGAACCCGGAACCTTGTGGCTGCGAAGCAAACTTTTTACCACACAGCCACGACTGTGCTTATATTATTTTATTCTTTCACTTGTTTCGGTCACTTGACTGTATGTATGTATGTATGTATGTATGTATGTAGGTAGGTATGTATGCCTGTATGTATGTATGCATACCTTTGTCTTGTTGAATATTACAAAATATAACAAAATAAACCATATTAAGATGACATAAATACAATATATCTGATAACAGATTCTCAATAATTATGTTAAATATATTTTTTGTAAAATAATTTTTCCTTATTTTCAGTTTAAATACTTGTAATATATGTGAAATGCTTATCAAAAGCGAACAAAATGCAAATTTCCAATATTTTCGTGTGACTCTGGTTCAGGTGTAGAATGTGAATCATGGTAAACCAAAGACTAGAAATAATATTACGATGATGTAAGGCGTTTTGACACAGCTGTTATGGCGCCGCCTATTTGGCGTCGTTGATTCAACGCTGACTTATTTGACACTAGGCAATTTAATGTCTCACTTGTGTTTTCCCCTACCTTTTTGTCTCAATTTCTTTGTCTTTCTGTCTCAAACTGCCTAAGTTTCTGTCTCTGTCTCTGTCTCTCTCTTTCTCTCACTCTATGTATAAGAGCATCTAACAATATTTGTATGTATGTGTAATGTTCCTCTCTCTCTCTCTCTCTCTCTCTCTCTCTCTCCCTCTTTCTTTCACTCTTTCCATTTGTGTGTGCATATTTCTATGTGCGTACGTGTTTGCCTTCAATGCCAATAAGTCCTGTCGTCAAAAGAGGTTGAACGCCCAGTCAGCCGTGCCAAATCGTCAGGTCAAAAAAGCCGAGCCCACTCGTTCCATTCTGATCCTCGATTGCTCTTAGCTCTTTGGTGCTTTTATCACGGTTTTATTTTATTTTATTTTATGGTTAATCTGATCTGTTTGCAGAACCACCGAGAGAAATGTAGTGAGACTGACGAACTTTTGGGACACTGGGCCCCCGGAGAAGCGGTCCTTCCAAAATTCAAAGGGGCTGTAAATTTCTCTCTGTTTTCTTTCTTCTTTTTTTTTTTGCAGGGCCCTAGCAAAAAGTAACAAGCCCCTCTTTAGCTGATTGGGCCGTAGACCAATGTAGCTGCTTTTAAGGGCCAGGGTTACATGCAGTTTTTTTCTGAGGTAATCTTATCTTACACGACGAAGAATCCTTCAATGAGGATCGTTACAATCCAATGTATTATTAACCTCATCGTGAATGTTATCGTCCGTAAAGACGGACAAAATGTCGCAAAGCATTTTACCCGCATTTTAGTTTCAAATTTCAGGTGAAGACCAGCAAGTCCGGAAGAAAGGGTTAAGTCGATCACAGGGATCAACTGGTGCTTATTTTATTGACCCTGAAATGATGGAAGGCAAATTCGACTTCTGCTAAATTTGAACTCAGAACGTAAAGACGGACGAAATGTCGTTAAGCATTTAGTCCAACGTGCTAACGATTCTGCCGGCTCACCGCCCTAATCTTCCTGAAATATTAGCTTAAGGCCATAAAAACGAAAATTGTTTTCTACTAGCTCCCCCTTATGAATGTAAGAGAATTTGGATGCCCGTGGGCATATGGCGTAGTGGTTAAGAGTACACGAGCTACTAACCCCAAGATTCCGAGTTCAATTCCAAGCAGTGACCTGAATAATAATAATAATAATAATAATAATAATAATAATAATAATAATAATAATAATAATAATGATGATGATGATGATGATGATGATGATGATGATGATGATGATGATGATGATGATTGATGATGATAACAACAACAACAACAGCATTGAAAGAATACCTTAGGAATGAGAACCCAGGTTTGAAATTTCCCCAAGGCACCTGATGAAGGCTTGGAGGGTATCAGCCGAAGCGTTGTGTTAAAACACAAACAAGATATCCGTCAAATGTAAATAGTGTAATAAGTGATTATATCTATATATATATATAGATAGATAGATAGATAGATAGATAGATAATAGATAGATAGATAGATAGATAGATAGATAGATAGATAGATAGATAGATAGATAGA
>NW_021828001.1:5000-9225 GCF_006345805.1 Octopus sinensis
CTATTGCTGGCTTTGTGCCAAAAGTAGTTGTTGTTCTTGTTATTATTATTGTTGTTGTTGTTGTTGTTAAGGTGTTGAGCTGGCAGTATCGTTAGCGCTACGGGACAAAATGCTAAGCGTCTTTACGTTCTGAAGTCATATTCAGGTCGACTTTGCCTTTCATCCCTTCGGGATCGATAAAATGAGTACCGGTTGCGTACTGGGGCCGATGTAATTGACTTAACCTCCGCCGCGAAATGTCAGGTCTTTTGCCTACAGCCGTAAGGATTACTGTTACTCCTATCGTGATGATGATGATGATGATGTGGTGGTGGTGGAGAAGGAGGAGGGGAGAAGGGGAGGATATTGATGATGACGAAAATGTATAGGAAGATAGCGATAATGATAATGATGATAAAGTCTATGATATGGAGAAGAGGGGGAAAGAGAGCGGAGTAAAACGACGACGACGACGACAATGTCGACGATGATGAGGAGGAGGACGAGGGGGAGGAGGACGAGGAGGATTTGGTGGTGGTGGTCGTGGTGGGGTGCAAGCGATGATGACTTTGTTGACGACGACGACAACGATAACAAACAACGTTGAAGATGGCGTTGATGATGATGATGATGATGAGGATGATGATGATGATGATGGCGACGACGATGACGGTGGTGGTGGTGATGATGATCATGATAAAGAGGAGGAGGAGGGATAGGAATGGAAAACTAGAAGATGAGGTGTGAAATGATAAGAATATACGAGTCTAAGGTGTGTATTGTCCCACCCCCACCCGCTACACCCCGATGTCTGTCAGCTGATTCCTGAATACGGGTAGAGTTTAGTGATTTAACCTTCAATTGGGGGTGGGTGATGGAACAGAGAAGCAGATTTGGAGGGAGAGGGCGGCAATGTATGTATTTGTATCAGTTTGCCATGGAGATATATATGTGTGTGTATGTGTGTGTGTATAAGTGTGTATTTGTGCGTGTGTATGCGTGCACGCGCGTTTGTGTGTATGTGTGTGCATGTGTTCGCAAGCTATGGTCATTTGTTAAGCGAGTTAGAAAGCCTGCTCTAAACAAACGGGTAGGTGTGATATTAACAGCGGTGATGATGATGATGATGATGATGACGACGATGATGATGATGATGACGATGATGATGATGATGATGATGATGACGACGACGATGATGATGATGATGACGATGATGATGCTGATGATGTAAAGAATGACGAGGAGGAGGGGGATGTTGATCATAGTCATGATCATGTTCATGATGATGACGACGCCAATAGCGATGACCATAATGATGATGATGAGGAGGAGGACGATGACAACACCGATGACGGCAACGACGATAATGAAGATACTGGTGATGATGATGACAATGATGATGTTGGTGATAATGATTACAATGGTGGTGGTAGTGGTGGTGATGATGATATCGGTGATGATGATAATGATGGTGGTGGGGAGTTGTATTTGTGTGGTGTGGCGGTGATGACGTGTAAAGCCGAACAAGAGCTTCTTCGACAATATGGTCACTCAAATCTCTCTATCAATACCTAAAGCTCCAAGATAATTCTCTGCCTCCAAAAGTTTAATGTGCCTTCAGAAAAACACTAAACTCTCCAAACAAAACGCATCGCCAGTCTGACGAACTTCAATAAAGAAACGAAAACAGCAGCAGTTGGTACTGAAACGGTATATATTGGGCAAACGAGAACATCATCCAAACCGGGTGCACACAACACATAATCTTTCAAATCGAAACTGAGATTCAAATCAACATAATTGTCTTAATACATTTGGAAACTCAAAAGTAGAAGCATTAACAATGTTGCAATAACATGGAGTATAAATAAAATGGCTTTATTATGCATGAATGAAGTATATAAATGTAACTCTTGTATTGCCGAAAAATATCAAATTATTGATAACATCTTAAATAGAAGACATGAAGCATCACTACATATACAGATAATATTTTGAGTAGATTTTGTTTTTGGATTTGGTTTGCAATATTCTTTATGTGAGTTTGTATGTTGAAGCACATTCTGTTGTGTCTGGGGAGAGTCATTTTCTTTTTGAGCCTTATAATTTAGCACACTCACCAGTAAAATTTCCACTTATTCCTTATTTTTATTTTCCTAAAATTTCGTTGCGTCTTGCAACCTTTGCAACGACGACGAGTCAAAATTATTGAAAACGCTGCAAGAGGCAACGAAAAGTTTAGGAAAATAAAAATAAGGAATAAGTGGAAATTTTACTGATGAGTGTGTTAAATTATAAGGCACAAAAAGAAAATGACTTTCCCCAGACACAACAGAACTTTTAGTAGAGGTATTTAAAATTTGACAAGCATTGATAATATAATATAAAAATATACTATTTAGGAAACCGACCAAATTCACTCACAGGACTTTGGTCGGCCCGGGGCTATAATGAAGACTCTTGCCCAAGGTGCCATACCGTGGGACTGAACCCGGAACCATGTGGTTGAAAAACAAACTTCTTACCACTTAGCCATACAGATATATAGATTTATATACAGATACATACAAACATGCACACCTACACCCATACAAGGGTGTACTGAAAAGCTCCTGACAATGAGGGTTTCGCGAAAAGCCTGTTTAGAGGCCCAACCTTCCCTGTTCTTTTACAGGGCTTAGAAAAACTGAAGGACCGCAGCAATAACTGTGATTCTGAGAGGGAAATATGTTGGATAAAATCATAATTAACTAATCCTCCTGTAGTTTATTTTATCTAAACCCAGGAACTTTTCTTACCAACCACATGGTTCCGGGTTCAGTCCCACTGCGTGGCACCTTGGGCAAGTGTCTTCTACTACAGCCTCGGGCCGACAAGCATTGTGAGTGGATTTGGTAGACGGAAACTGAAAGTAGCCCGTCGTATATATGTATATGTATATATATATATTGTTGTGTGTGTGTCTGTGTTTGTTCCCCCTAACATCGCTTGACAACCGATGCTAGTGTGCTTACGCCCACGTAACTTAGCGGTTCGGCAAAATAGACCGATAGAATAAATACTAGGCTTACAAAGAATAAGTCCTGGGGTCGATTTGCTCGACTAAAGGTGGTGCTCCAGCATGGCCGCAGTCAAATGACTGAAACCAGTAAAAGAGTATGAATATATAATATATATATACATACAAACATATACATATGTGTGTGTGTGTGTGTTTAAGTATGCATAAGTATGCGTACGTATTTCTGTATACATGTGTGCGAGTGTACATTCTCCAATTGACGTATAGTCGTATACTTTCGGCCAACTTGTCAAGCTGTCAGTTAACATCGCAAACACTCAACACAACCTTTCACTTCTCTCACACTCTCTCTCACCCTCTTTCACTCTATCTCCTTATCTGCCTGTCTGTCTGTCTGTCTGTCTCACTCTCTCTCTCTCTCTCACCGTCTCTCCTTCTCCCGCTCACTGTTATCTAATCTCTCGTGTTAAATACAGATACGCTGAATCGAATGCGGGCTGCCAAATATTTACTCAGGTTTCGGAAACCATCGTAACATATTAACTACAACTACCACATCCTTCGTTGTTGTTCCGATAATAAAAACAAACGCCAATGGCAGCAGCAATAACGAGTGAGGCACATTGCATGTGTGAATAGCCATTATTTTGTTAAGCTGTACGAATGGCTGACCAGGAGGTTACGCATCCACGAAACTATAAACCTGTTCAAGGAAAGCCGTCTTAGATGTCGACTTCCAGTCACGGACTCAACTACCAGCATTTGCTGGTCAATGTCCATCAAGTTACGCTCTGCCCTCTATTCCCCTCCTCTCGCTCTCATACATACAAATACATACATACATATATACATACATATATATATATACATATATGTATATATATATAGATATATATATATATATATATATACACACACACACATATATATATATATATATGTGTGTGTATACATACATATATATATATATATATATATATATACGACAGGCTTCTTTCAGTTTCCATCTGCCAAATCCATTCGCAAAACTCTGGTCGGCCCAAGGCTATAGTAGAAGACACTTGCCCAATGTGTCACGTAGTGTGACAGAACCCATATTTATATATATATGTGGGTGGTTGATTGGCAAAACCGTTTGAACGTTATAGTATTTCTCCCAAGCTTGTATGGTGAGTTCAAATCGCGCTGGGGTCCTGAAATAAAAATTTGGTTTTCATCTCTTTA
>NW_021828002.1:0-2500 GCF_006345805.1 Octopus sinensis
GTACCATACAGAGTGGGGGCTGAATCCAGAACTACGTGGTTGCAGGAAACCTATTCTGTGCAGATATGGCGGCGAGCTGACAGAATCGTTATCACGCCGGACCAAATTATTTCGACTCTTTACATTCTGAATTCAAATGCTATCGAGATCGACTTGGTCTTTTATACTTTTGGAGTCGAATAAAATAAAGTAGCAGTCATGTATGAGCGTCAATGTAATAGACTGCCTGCCCCTTAGAATTCCAGGTCCCCAAGAATTCTAGGATATTTCTCCATGGTGACAGCGCTAAGCAGTGATGTGTATAAATACAAACTTGTGACCAGTCCAAATATGTTTGAGGCATATTCGAATCCGTAAGAAAACCATTCTCTGTATTTTGTTTTAGAGAAAATTTCAGGTTAAAGACTAAAGACAGATAAGAGTGATCACATCGAGTCAGTTCGCAACGTCTCTTAACCAGACTGGTGTATGCGCGCATTTCGGAGTGGTTATCTCCTCCTCAGCAGCAGAGACCGGATAGGTAGACACTGAAAGGTAGACACTGAAAGATAGACCGAAAAGGTTGCGCTATTCAGCAGTTCGCCGTAAATAAAATGCGAGGTGACAGCGCTAAGCAGTGATGTGCATAAATGCAAACTTGTTACCAGTTTGCGTGTATAATCATTCCAAGTATGTCTCTGAAAAAAAAAAAAAAAAGAAATGGGCGCTTGCCTCTTTAACTCATAAACAATGTTGTATCAACGAAATTTTGATATCAACAACATTATAGAATTACACATTAAACCATTAAACATTAAATTCCCCCAAAACAACCGTGGCGTTTGTGCGTTTTTATGTTGTTCCACTTTGTAAAAATAATGATTGCATTTGCGAATTACGTGTTAGATGTTCTCTCTCCTTGCCTTGGCCTGAAAACTAACGAGATTTTGTGAATGTTTTGAGTGTTTTTGTTTGTTTGGAAAGCAATTTTCTTGTGCATAGCTATTAACTCTAAACACAGGAGTCGGAGAAAAACCATATCTTCTCTGTTACAGTTGAAATTAAAAGCTGAATAACATTGCTATTTAATCTAAATTTTGTTTTATGACTGTATACACACACACATGTACGTATATATATATATATTATATAATATATATATATATATTTATATGGTGTATGGGATGGTGTGTGGTGTGGTGTGTGTGGTGTGTGTGTGTATTATATATATATATCTGTGTGTGTGTGAATATATGTACGTACATATATAATATATATGTATATATATATATATGTGTGGTGTGTGTTGTGTGTGTGGTATGTACGTATGTATGTATATGTATGTATATTATATATATATATATATATATATATATATATATATATTATATATATATATATATATATATATGTATATATATATATATGTGTGTGTTGTGTGTATCTATATATATATATATATATATATATCTATATGTATGTTATATATATATGTGTGTGTGTTTGTGTGTATCTATATATGTATGTATATGTATATATACATATAAACACACACAACACACACACATGTTTGTATGTAATCCATGCATGTTTAAGTATGTATTGGTTTACCGAATTTAAAGTTTCTTGGTTTTAATTCTTGTTTGTCTTCATATTCGTTGAGAAGTCATTCTTCATGAATTTTGGCGCTAAAACTTTATCCTTGGACTTATTCCAGTTTGTTTGTTCTCGCCATTCCTTGTACTTTAGGGATAAAAATACGCCCTTTTCTAATACGTACGCATATACAGAAAAATCCCCCATTCTAAGAATCCCAGAGGAAGTTACACACTGGCATATAGATACATTTCAGTAGGAATTAACACGTGGCGATGCGATAAGACGTTTGTTTCGCAATTACATGGTTCTGGGTTCAGTCCCCCTCTGTAGCACCTTGGACATGTGTCTTCTACTATAGTCTCGGGCCGACCAAAGCCATGTGAGTGGATTTGGTAGACGGAAATAGAAAGAAGCCTGTCGTATGTATACATATATATATGTGTGTGTGTGTGTGTGTGTGTGTGTGACTCTGTGTGTGTGTGTGTGTGTGTGTGTGTATGCGTGTGTGTGTGCGCGTGTGTCTATGTGTATGCGTCTGTGTTTGTCCTCAGCCACCGTCTGACAATTGGTGTTAGTGTGTTTACGACACCATAACTTAGCGGCTCGGTGAAAGGGAACCGATAGAACAAGTACTAGGCTTTACAAAAAGATAATAAGTACCGGGGTCGATTCATTCAACTAAATTTCTTCAAGGAGGTACTCCAGCATGGCCGCAGACTAATGACTGAATCAAGTAAAAGTTACAGACAGGTACGCACGCACGCGCGCGCACACACGCACACATTATCTTGTCGCCACCATTCCAACGGAACCGACCATTTCCCTTGTTTCAACTTTCATTGACCATAAAGTTTCAGCTTTAAAGAATCTTCAGGTTTCAAATAAGAACACAATTCCTAAACTGTGCCTCTTTCACAATTCC
>NW_021828002.1:7500-9298 GCF_006345805.1 Octopus sinensis
CTGGGCGAAATGCTTAGCAGTATTTCGTCTGTCGCTACGTTCCGAGTTCAAATTCCGCCGAGGTCGACTTTGCCTTTCATCCTTTCGGTGTCGATAAATTAAGTACTAGTTATGCACTGGGGTCGATGTAATCGACTTAACCCCTTTGTCTGTCCTTGTTTGTCCCCTCTATGTTTAGCCCCTTATGGGCAATAAAGAAATATGTATGTATGTATGTATGTATGTATGTATGTATGTATGTATGTATGTATGTAGCAGAAATATTTAGCAATGACCAAATTTAGAAATCAGACTCGAACCACTATAGTAGGTTCAATTCCATTGCGTGTCACCTCAAGTTAATATCTTCTACCAAAGAGTCGTGAGTAAATCCACTAACTGGAAACTGTGTGGAAGCCTGTCAGAGGAGGACAGTTGCATACGGCAGTTATCTACTTATATTTCGAAGCAGTTTCGTTTCGAGGCATTGGAGCCGTTGGCAGTTTTCCGGAGGCCTCATGGGTCTAGGACCTTTTTCTGATCTATGTGGATTAATGTCAATAAATATATACTATAAATTCTAGAACTGACTTGCTTGGGGGCCTAACAGGTGTAGAAGCCCACCTCTGACCTATGAAACTGCAGCTTGCTACCAATAAATGTTATAGGGCCTGTGCATCCATTTAATCGAAGGCCTCTCGGGTCGAAGGGCCCACTTTTGATTTATGTATGTTGGACTTTGTTATCAATAAATAAATACCATAAGGCCCAGCGCACTGATTTACCGGGGCCTTATAAGGGTGCTAAGACGGCCCTGTTTTAGAGCTTAATATTATTTTTGATGAAAAACAGACTCGTCATAGTGTCAAGCCACGAGCACATCGAGCTGGTCGGCGAGACACTGAAAGACCACGAAGCGGTGACAGGAGCAAAAATCAACCGGGAAAAGTCAGTGGGCTTGCGGCTCGGTGCCTGGAGAAGCAAGCCCATGCCGTCCACCAGCGCCTCCGTCGTGGGACGCTGGACCGACGGCCCGGTTGAGTTGCTCGGGGTCTGGTTCGGTCCGGACCTCCAAATGGAGAAGAACTGGAACGAGATAACGAGTAGGGTGGTCACTCTCGCCCGGCAATGGGCCGAGAGGAAACTGTCCCTAAAAGGTCGGGCGGAGGTGGCGAACACGTACATCGCGTCCATCATCTACTACCGCCTGACCGTCGTACCTTGTCCCGACCCTACCATCGCCAAACTAGAACGCATCCTCTTCCGCTTCTTGTGGAAAGGATGCGTCCCGATGGTCAGGCGATCCATTTGCTGTCAACACCCGTTAAAAGAGGGCTGGCATGCCGTGGTTGATGATGCGCAGACACGCGCTGAGACTGCGACATCTCCGGCTCTATGTAGACGACGGTGAACAGGTGTGGTCGCCGTTTGTGAGGCACGCATTCCCGCAACTCGTCTCCATGACCGAACTACAGTCGTGGATCAAAAAGAGGCCGAGGAAGGGCGAATGGCACCGCGAGTGTCGCGTTGCTCTCAAGCAACTCTGCCGTCCCGGGTCGACCTTGAGTGACTTCAACACAACCAAAGCATTCTATAGGGGATTAGTGGAGGGGAGGTACGACGACGAGCTCGGGGCAAACTGGGCGTCGACGAGGAATACCTGACCCGCCTGTTTCAAACGACTTTCGGCCCGGGACCTATGGACAACTTCCAGAGATCCCTGGCCAGGTGGTGCTACCGAGAAGCGCTACCCGTTCGGGATAAGCTCTATAGGCATGGCTCGAGAAACACGGGGCCGACCTGCCCGAGATGCGGCAGA
>NW_021828003.1:0-5000 GCF_006345805.1 Octopus sinensis
TATTAGAAGTCGACCTTATGTAAAACGCATTTCAATTATAACCTTCCTATATTAGAAGTCAACCCTAAGTAAAACGCTTTTAAGTTATAACCATTGCTATTATTAGAAGTCGACCCTAAGTAAAACGCATTTAAATTATAACCTTTCCTATTATTAGAAGTCGACCTTATGTAAAACGCATTTCAATTATAACCTTTCCTATTATTAGAAGTCGACACTATGTAAAACGCTTTTAAGTTATAACCTTTCCTATTATTAGAAGTCGACCTTATGTAAAACGCATTTCAATTATAACCTTTCCTATTATTAGAAGTCAACCCTAAGTAAACGCTTTTAAGTTATAACCATTGCTATTATTAGAAGTCGACCCTAAGTAAAACGCATTTCAATTATAACCTTTCCTATTATTAGAAGTCGACCTTATGTAAAACGCATTTCAATTATAACCTTTCCTATTATTAGAAGTCGACACTATGTAAAACGCTTTTAAGTTATAACCATTGCTATTATTAGAAGTCGACCCTAGTATAAAACGCATTCAATTTAACCTTTCCTATTATTAGAAGTCGACACTATGTAAAACGCTTTTAAGTTATAACCATTGCTATTATTAGAAGTCGGCCTAAGTAAAACGCATTTCAATTATAACCTTTCCTATTATTAGAAGTCGACACTATGTAAAACGCTTTTAAGTTATAACCATTGCTATTATTAGAAGTCGACCCTAAGTAAAACGCATTTCAATTATAACCTTTCCTATTATTAGAAGTCGACCTTATGTAAAACGCATTTCAATTATAACCTTTCCTATTATTAGAAGTCGACCCTAAGTAAAACGCATTTAAATTATAACCTTTCCTATTATTAGAAGTCGACCCTATGTAAAACGCATTTCAATTATAACCTTTCCTATTATTAGAAGTCGACACTATGTAAAACGCTTTTAAGTTATAACCATTGCTATTATTAGAAGTCGACCCTAAGTAAAACGCATTTAAATTATAACCTTTCCTATTATTATATATCAAAGTCACTACACATTTATAAACTACATCATCAAAATTATTTTTTTTTTTTTGATGAGGTGAATAACGTCTTTCACTATTGAATTTGCTTAATAAAGGTTTTTCTTTAAATAATATATATATATATATTTTTTCTAGTTTCAGCTCAGAGCTGCGGCCATGCTGATGCACCGCCGTTTTGTGCTACACTATTATTACGACGAACCTCGTCTAATATGTGGCACTTGGTGAAGAATGGAGTTTGATATAGCTACTCTCATTTGCACCTCTTGCCGTGAGGTAGGTTCATCTGGGACTCTCGACAGGAAGATGTCCAGCTTTGATTTAAAAACCGCTACATCTACTTTGTGCAAGTTCCTCAGACTCTTTGGGAGAATATTAAAAAGCTGTGGGCCCTTGAAATCCAGGCTGTTGCAGAACCTGGTCGTGAAGCATGATGGCATTGCTGGGATCTTTGGCACTATGCAGTGTCGTCCCGTTCTAGCATTGGTGTAGCTTACAATGCCAAAATTTGGCACAATTCCTTCCAGGATCTTCCAGACATATATTACTGCATACCTCTCCCGTCTTCTCTCCAGGGAGTAGAGTCTTAGCTGTTTCAACCTTTCCCAGTAGCTGAGCTGTTGCAAAGAGACGATCTTCTTTGTGAATCTTCTCTGGATTGCTTCAAGGTCCGCTGTTAATTTTACACTGGTGGGTGACCATAGCTGTGAGCAGTAATCCAGGCGACTGAGGACGATGTCCACCAGAGGACCATCATGGTTTCCTTATTTCTGGTTCTGAATGTTCTTAGGATCCACCCAGCCAGTCGTCTGCACTTTGTCGCCATCCTGGTAATGTGCACTTGGAAAGAGGTATCATCACTCATGTCGATACCCAGGTCCGTCACAGACTTAGGCTCTGGGATTGAAATTCCCTGTGGACCGGTGTATCCTGTAAGTTTAATATTGAGTTTTGGGTGCTGGTAGCGCAGGGCCTGGAATTTTTCAGCATTAAACTGCATATTATTATCCTCAGCCCATCTGTAGATTGACTCCAACTCCTGCTGCAGGTGTGCTACATCGCTGGGGATCTGTATTTTCTGCGAGACTTTCGTATCGTCTGCATAGCTGGCCAGAGTGGCTATCCAGGCATTTGAGGGCATATCTGAGAGGGCCACTATAAAAAGCAGTGGTCCCAAGACAGTGCCCTGTGGAACACCGCTCACTATTTGTGTGTTCATAGAGGTGGCTCCATTAACCACTACTGCCTTGCTCCTATCTTTCAGGAAGTCATGCAACCACACTCCAAGTTTTCCAGCTATGCCGAGGTCACGTAGTTTGTGGCATATCATACCATGATCCACCTTGTCAAATGCTTTTGCAAAATCAAGGTAGATTACGTCCACATTTGATTTTTTGAGTAACTGCCTCAACACCCAGTCATAATGCTGTAAGAGCTGGGTCAGGCAGCTCCTACCTGGTCGAAAACCATGCTGGGTATCACTCAGCAAGTTATTTTCCTCAAGGAATGCGACTAGTTTCTTTCTGACTATCCGTTCCATGACTTTGCTGATGTGTGAAGTTAGAGAGACAGGCCTATAGTTTTTGGCATCTGCTCTACTTCCCCCTTTATGTATTGGGCATATTATTCCCTCCTTCAGGTTGCTTGGCAGTTTGTCATTCGCAAGAATGCTCTGGAAGAGAATCTTGAGGGGTTTTGCCAGGGCATGCTTACACGCTTTGAGGAGGATGGCTGGGAAACCGTCTGGACCAGCAGCTGAGTTTGTGTCCACTTCATCTATGGCTAGTAGGACATCTTATTCGCTAATATCAATACATTCTATTGTAACCGCCTCACTGGTTATAGGGGAGGCGGCAAAGAAGTCCACTGGTTCGTTCACTTGTCTGTGTTCCAATATATATATATTTATTATATATTTTGAAATTTGATTTAGAATTCCTAAATTGAATTTTTCCCAGTAAGTTTGGAATTATATTCCCTAACATACTTATATATATATATATATAATATATATATATATTATATATATATATAATATTATATATATATATATATATATATATGTTCCTGACTTCCAGACAGAAGGTAGACAGTTTTTACTTAAAACGTCTCCTGATTATTTGATAAGATGAAATACATCGAAACCGGTAATATTAATATTTTATTTATATAATCTTTTATTAAATCCCCTCTGAAATTGAAATGTCTTTGAACAAATTCTGTGCTATTTCCACCTTCATTATATATATATATATATATATATATACTAGGGAGTAAATCCAACTTACAGGTAAAAATTAGATTTAGGATTAATATATATATATATATATATATATATATATATATATTAAAAATTTATAAAAATATATTTTAAAATTTATAAATATAAATTTAAAAAATTTAAATCTAAATAATTTAAATTTTAAATTTTATATTTTATATATTTTGTATATTATATTAATTATATTTATTTTTATGTTTTGGTTTATGCTTTTCACTGTTTTATTTGCCTAATAGTGGTTTTATCTCTAATTTAATTTATTATATATATATACATATGTATGTGTGTATGTATGTATGTATGTATGTATGTATGTATGTATGTATGTATGTAGTATGTATGTATGTATGCAAATACACATATTTCCTCAGAATATCAGACTTTTGTCCCAAGCTGTACATAGTCCGAATGGAAACAGGATTGCGTGAACAATCGAACAAAGCCATGGGTGAGAAGAGGCGAATCTTCAACACTGATGCAGTGTTCTTGTTATAATATGTCGCCCTAGGAAGGATAAGCTGAGGAAACGGTCCCACAAACAGTTCTATTCCCTTAAGAATGGTGACAGCCAAGAGTGGCACCACAGCAGTCAAGTGGAAGGGTCTGGTATTTGTAACCACATGGGTCCAAGTTCAGTCTACTCCGAATCGGAGCTAATGGATTATGCGAGAATTCGATTGACAGCAACTGAAAGTAGCCTGATGTATGTATGTGTGGGTTTGTGCCCCGGGGGATGGGATTTCGACGACCACCGCTTGACCATCGGTAGGGTTCTGGTTACGTCCCTATACTGAGATGTTCAGTAAAAACAGAACCGATGGGGATAAGGAATAGAATTAGCAAGTAGATACATCGAGTTGTTCCACTGAAAACTTCACGGAGCTGCCCCAGTCTGGCCGCAGTCCAATAACTAACGCAATTAAAAAGAAAAATGTTATATTTATACATGAAGAGACTTGATAATATATTCAAGTCTATTCCTATTTTCAGTACACACACACACACACACGCGTACTCACATGCATAAATACACACATATATATACATATATATAAACATAAGTGAATATACACACTAACATACATATACATACACAGCTCTATACTCACATATTTGCATGTATATATATATATATATATATATATATATATATATATTATATATATATATCGTAATATATATATATAGTATAGTATATGTATATATATACGTATATATATATAATTATACATAGATCATAATATATATAAAGATTGTATGTATATACATATATACGTAATATATATACGTATATATATATATATATATATATATATACTATATATATATATATATATATATTATATATATATATATATATATACGTATATATATATATATACATATATACATAAATATATATATAAGTATGTATGTATATACATATATACGTATATATATATGTACATACATGACTACACATGCACCCGTACATACTTATATGAGAGTGGGTTCATACTTTCCTTAACAACCCATGAAAGTTATAAATGAGTGCCTGGGATTATTTCCCAAATCCCATTGCTACGCACCCATTTATCCGCTCGATGTCACCACCATAAAGCTGTTTCTATGGCTGCCATATCATAACTTCCTGTGCTGTGGCTTAAATTAATCTTCTTCCTTTCATTCTGTATTCATTTTCTCACACTCCT
>NW_021828003.1:7500-9266 GCF_006345805.1 Octopus sinensis
GCCTCGCTTGTAAAATTCTGTAGGTTTAGAACGAAAATATGAATCCAACTCATTTCCAATCTCTTCTCTGGTGGTTAAGTCCATCAAAATAGTTCTGTAGTCCTCGGAACGAATGGTAATCAGAGGGAACAAGGTCAGGAGAATATGGAGGATGAGGCAGTATTTTCCAACCAAGTTCTTCGAAGAGAGTTTTCGTTAGTCGTGCTGTGTCATGATGGAAGATGACACCCCTTCTGTTAACCAAGGGTACTTGATTTTTGGCTCAGAACTGTTTTCAAACGACGAAGTTGCTCACAGGAAAGCTAAGCATTAATTGTTTGGTTGTTGACCAACAGTTCACAATGAATTACTCCTTTGATATCCCACCATACACTCAACATGATCTTCTTTGTAGGATGTCCTGCTCTCGGTTGTTGAACTGGCCATCCTCCTCGACTGGTCCAAGAACGACAGCGTTTAACATTATGGTAAAGAATCCACTTCTCATTACATGTAACGAGCCTGTCTAAATATGTTGCTTGAAAGTATCGCGAAAGCAATGATTGGCCACAAGCAGCATGCTGTTGTTGATTCTCTGGAGACAGCTCCTGAGGGACCCATTTTCCAGCCATTGAAACCTGTCCAATGTGTTTTACCTGGCGTATCCCAATTGTATGGGCCATGTTTAACTGTTCTGCAAGTTCCCTAGTGGTAACGGTAGAGTTCTCAGAAACAAGAGCTTCCAACATTTTGGAATCAAATTTTTTTCTATGACCCCCTTTTGCTCTTCTTTCAAAGGGAAACCACCACTTTGGAAACGGGAAAACCACCTCCTGCAACTTCTTTCATTCCCTAGATCATCACCATAACTGCTCTGAATAGATCTTGCTGCCGCACTTGCGTTAACACCTTTATAAATCTCGAAGAGTAAACCATTTCCTATGTGACCTTAGATGGGACAAACATGGTGGTAAAGGTTTCTGAGAATTATGGCCAGAAGTTTGATAATCTTAAAGAAAATAGTACAAATAAGACACAGAGATATATATTAAAACTATAAGAAATGGTTTAAAAATTGATAAATTCGCTCTGAAACATTTTTTCTAGAAATCGGACGTTACTTCTTTTCCTTCCCTCCAACCTGATATATATCTATCATCTCCATATATAATTATACACATATATATATATATATATATTTATATATTTATATTATTCTACATTAGATTATATATTATATATATATCTCTTGCCGATAATATATATAGATATATATATCTATATGGTATATATATATATATATATTAATATACAATATTTTATATATATATATAACGTACATATAAATAAAATATTATTCATACATATAATATATAGATATCTATATATATATTCAATATTTTATACCTATATTATATACGCACATTAAATATATTCTCTATATTTTATACATATATATATATATTTATCCTGACCGCGTTCTTGCCCTCCTAGTGGCTTCCCCTCCCTCTCACATCCATGACACCAACCATGCACTTCGTTTGTTCAACTCTTTCTCCTTCCCTCCTGGCCCCTCAAAACTTCTCTTCACTCTCCACATCCAGAGGCTTTACACAGTGATCCTTCAACTCGAGGGGCTGCAGGCAATCCAACATTTCATTGACCTTCGACCTAACCCCCAACCCGACACTTCCACACCCGTTCGTCTGGCCGAAATTGTTCTTTCACTCAGCTTCTCGTTCGCTGGTGCTTTTTACCAGCAGTTTTCGGGAGTGGCCATGGGAACA
>NW_021828004.1:0-9320 GCF_006345805.1 Octopus sinensis
TAGGTGGACAAAAAAAAAAAAGGAGAATGCATGGACAAGTTCATAGGAAAGTTGAAGATAAGGCAGACAGAGGAAAAAATTGGCTGTGGATGACTAAAAGTGATTTAAAAGCAGAAACGGAGGCTCTAATCTGTGCTGCCCAAGAGTAAGCACTAAGAACAAACTACATAAAATACAGGGTAGTCATCACAGCAGAAAGTGATAAGTGCAGAATCTGTGGACAGAATAGTGAAGCTGTATGGCATATTACCAGTCAGTGTACCCCACTAATCCAGAAACCATATAAGAGCCGCCACGACAATATAGTCAGGCTTGTCTTTTGGACACTTTGCAACAAGTATGGTCTTGACAAAGAAAACAATTGGTACAAGCACAAACCCCAAGGCATCTTCGAAAATGATAATGCTAACATCCTGTGGGATTTTGCTTCATTGCGAACATGTGATAGAAAATAGGAAGGCCAGCAAGTTGGATGAGAAGAGGGTAAATCGATTACATTAACCGTAGTGCTCGACTAGTAATCATTTTATCGACGCCGAGAAAAGGAAGAGCAAAGTTGACATCGGAGAATTTGAACACAGAACGTAAAGATGGCCGAAATGACGTTACGCAATTTGCTCGAGTTTGCCACGTCGCAGCATTAATGCAGTTTTTAATATCAATTACTACTAATTAACAATTAATAATTATTGGTTGTAGATGATATTTTCACCCTTGAATCCCTATTGTATCCTTCAGTTAATGCTATTTATGGTGCACCAATACATGTACTATGGATACACAAAATATATCTGCACATGCTCACATGCATACACATATACAGAGACACAAGCAAACATACGCACATATATGTATACATGTGCATATAGATATATAGATATACTTATATACATATGCATATATATGTGTGTATATACATATGTATGGATATATATATATACATTATTTAAAGCAGAAGAAAATTCAACAAAACCTGTTACTCTACCACAGGTATTTGAATACACTTTTTCCACCTTGTTTCACATTTATGTGTTTACTCCGGTATATATATATATATATATATATATATATATATATATATATATATATATATATATATATCTATATATATATATATATATATATATATGGAGTTTAACGCAGGTATAATTCAAATACTTTTATTCCGTCACATGTTCTAAGATTTCACTAATATTATTCAAAAGAATAAATGGTGTAAAGGAAAAAAATACTCATCTATTTATATATATATATATACACATTCGTACATACATATACATATATATATATTTATAATTGCATATATATGTAAATGTAATTATATATATATATATTATATATATATATATATATATATATTATATATATATATATATATATATATATATACACATATATATTGATTGATTGATTGAGTGAGTGAGTGATTGATTGATTGGTTGATTGATTGATTGATTGACTGAATTATTGATTAACTTACAGGATAGCTACTCATCAGTGCATCATGTAGGATCCTCGTTATTGTAGTAATCCAATCTTCGTAGACAGGTTGCTGAGACTCCGATTACTCAAAAAGGGAGCACCTCACATCTCCAAGATAAGATTCATTACAGTCAATATAAGCCCTTCTGAATTTGTACGTAGTAATTTTACAGTTCAGTGGGTCATAGTGTTGCCCTCTCACATTGCTTCTAGTTTCTTGGAGTCGCTTTTGTTCTCCATTCTGGGTGGATAGATAGATAGATATCCATATATATTCTTTCACAAAATTACTTGTGTATGTCTATATTTGCAATATATATTCATGTGTGTGCATATGTGTTTGCACGTGTGTTGGTAGATATATTTATATGTGTGTGTATATGTGTTTGTCTGTGTGTATGTGCATGTGTATGTCATTCAGTGTTTGTGTGTGTACGTTTATATGTGTATGTTTGTATGTATATTTACACGTATACCGAATTATTGATTTCCTGTAGTTTATAGTACCTTCAATTGACATTTCTGTATGATCTCTCTCCCCCTACACACACACACCGGCATAATTACACATATTAACGTGTAATAATCTTGTATTTGTTGGATATGTTTGTGTGTGTGAGGGTATATATGAATACAAAATATCTGTATTTATGTGTGTGCGTGCTTCCCCGCTGAATAATGTGTACGTTTCATGCTTTCAAAGCTGAAAAACATAAACTCTCTTCAAAGCCGTACGTTGTTGGAAGTCATATCACATAACCTGGAATTAAAACATACATCATACCTGACTCCACACTAATTAACTGCTGTGGATAAGTCATAGTATGTTTCAGCTATCCTCTTACCAGCACAAGATCGCACACACACGTAAAAGATAGATGTACGCGCATATATGTGTTTGTTCTTGTGGCTGATCCATAACACTGTGGTATCTCTTAGTAGAGCAATATACGACCTATCGATCCAAATATACAAACCCCTATTGTCCCTTGATAACACTGTGTAACACAATTTTTGTCCTTGGGTAGTAACTGATATTTCCTATTTGCTTACCCTTAGATAATATTTTAAAATCTTATTACTTTCTTCAAACTTTGCTTTCGTAATATTTATTCAAGCCCCTCAAAATCCCTCTAAACACATTGTCGGATCTGCTGCTCCTTCCCACGGTCCGAGATTGTCATCCACTAACGTACATGCTCAAGGGATTAAGGTCAAACAACTTACAAGCAAAACTGTGGTATTGAGCAGAATATTTGCTATAACGATAATTCTGTTTCAGCAATTCAGCGCTGAATCTGTCGGAAATAGAGAATAGTAGTTATTTCCTCTGATTTCTGGATAGATGCAAATAGGAAATAGCACTTGCTGAACAAAAACAAAAAAAAAAATATCGTTACACATTGTAATCGAAACTATGTAACATGGAGAAACTATACATCAATCTGACAATTTGATTTCGATCCTCGACGTGGATGAAATTACAGCTAATTTACTCCTGAATCAGATTGAATCTTCTTATATTAAATATTCCCACTACAATCCCAAAACGTATCGTTCTTCTCCATTATACATCTTTTGAACAAATATTTTTGGTTAGTGTTAAATTTCCAACACCATCAACAGCACATGCATGATGAGCTTTCTGATAGTGGTAACGGATTTAGCGAACTGGAAATCCTCTCATATTATACTCTATCATCTAAAATTAAAATGAACCATTGAACATTGCCGCTCCTAATAAACAAAAGGATGAGATGATCAAAATCTGGAGCATATCTACGCATATCTGTTCGGTTAGTGGTGACGTAAGAATCCTAAACTACAGTATTATCAAAATCCTGAGCAATGGCTTTAAATTTTCTAAACTTATCCTGTACTTGAAAACGTCTATCTGCTGAAAAATGACATAAACTAGTAAAAAGGAATTACATTGAACAACATCGTTAACCAAAACTAAAATGAAATGCTGCCCATAATGATATCGGTCTCAAATTTTAGAACAAAACCAGAAATATATGGAGGGTAGGTAAGTCGATTATATCTACCCCAGTGTTCTAGTAGTAGTGATTGTATCGACCCCGAACTTTCTAATTTGAGGACACATATCTCCCTCATTGCTATTACTCTCGCACTGTTTATGGGTCATTGGTATAACCGATATCTCTAAGAAAATAGCTAAATAGAAACATCCCATTTCCTCAACCCTCTACATCCTATGGTAGACCGGTCCATGTATTTTAATTTTGTTGCTCTTTCTACTTCTATGAACACCTAAACTGTTTATTCACTGTAACAAGATAGTCTTTCATCTTATAAAGTGATTTATCTTCAATTTTGAGCACACGAGGAACTAAATCTCAACAGGTAGACTAAATATGTTTCAGTTTTTTGTTCGAGGCAAAAAAGTTAGTTTTCAGTAACTACCTTTTGTGCTTCTATTGCTTTCGAATGAGCGTGTGGTATTCATATTCACCTCGAGAGTCACCAATCCAATAGATCTCTAATTTTCTCTGAGTTAGTCTTTTCGTATTGATCGTATTTTCCTTTCACACAATCAGTGCTGTGGTATTTACACTGAACTGAGAACTTTCCAATTCTATAAATATATTTGCCAATAAAATATCAACAGGACCGTCAAGTGCAAAACAAGACTGAATGAATTTCTACAGCATGAGCAACACTGAAATAATAATAAAAAAAAAAACAGTAGTTTCCATATGCCCTTAGAGGGCTTCGTAATCTTTAAAAAGAACGTGTTTGCCAATAAAATTCCAACAACCATATTGAGTGCAAAACAATACTGAAAGTAAAAGCAAAAAATATGTCAATGAATAAATGAAAGGCGTTGAAAACGTTGGAAATATCAATCAATATATTTGTGTGTGTCGTATTCATTAGAACTCAGATATACAAATAATTGGCCAAGCCTCTCATATAACACAATCATAAAATTATCGATAAATATGTTGGCGTTTTATCAATAGAATCCTATTACAAATAATGTTGATGTATAATGACTGAGTGCAAAATAGAAAGCCTTCTGAACGAGAAGTTAATGAGTTCTGATTTAGAATATATCACCCTCTTGTATCATAGATACAGAGTCTTACAAAAGGCACTAGTTTCCCCCAGAAATAGGTTTCCGGGCATAACCAAGTAATACCTAAGTAATCGATCCTTTGTAGGAAACTTCAAATTGTATATTATTGGTATTTTACTTCAGAACGACGATAACTATAACAAAAAATAATTCTAATCATGAACATTCCACTTTTCTCTTGAGCACTTAATTCTTTCCAAGATAGTAAGGTTTCATCTTAAAGAGATTTGGCCGCTAATTACATCAGGGCGAGTGATAGTACAACAGTTTAATTGTTGCGGCGTTTTTGTGCAATCAACATGGCACATTACCTGGCCATAGAGTGCAGGGAACATCTGCTGTTGTGTTACATGATTTATCCATGGGCATAACTCTACCAGAATGTCTCACAATAGCGTTGTGCAATTATGAGGAGGTAGATCGTCAGTCCGAAAATTTTCTGATCCTCAAAAATTTGTATTTCAACAGCATGATTCTTAAAATATAGTTTAGTTTTCCCTTTAAAAACATTATATTACTATATCTTAATATAGGCAAAACAATTAAGAATCGTTAGAGAATCAGGAATGCGCCGTGTATTTATCACATCATCTCATAAAATCGGTCCAATTTTACCTTTTTTAAAATTGAATGTAATTTAGTAGTATTTAATGAAATTTAAAATTATTTTTATGCATTTTTTTCATTTAAACTAATTAAATAGTATTTTACAGAATAATAGTATTAAAATTTCTTTGATTAAAACCATTTCTAACGTGGAAGTATCAAAAGAGCATTTAAGGCCCATAATGCTTTACGAGTACAAGAAAGGAAATTCTGCAGCTGAAGCGACTCGAAACATACACTCAGATTATGGAAACGAATTCTTGAATAAAAGAACTTGCAGAAGATGGTTTGCAAAACTCAGAAGTGGAGATTTCAGCCACATCTGAATTGCTGTGTTTTTGTGCAATCCAGTTAAGCTTGATCATAAGCTCCTTGAGTTACTACCTGAAGGAAATCATACGTTATCGCTTGAAGAATTGACACTAAAGCTTAGTTCAAAACATACAACTGTTCATCGTCATCAACAATAACTTGGACAGGTGACTCATGAATTGCCCGAAAGCAACCGCAAATCCCGAGTTGACATCTGCTCTTCTCTGCATTCTCGCTAACTCAATTCACCCATTTTGGATAAAATTGTGACTAGTGACGAAAAATGGATATTCTATCGAAATGTTAAACGTCGTAAACTGTGGCTTGGTTAAAGGGGAAAGTTCAACCAACACGGAGAAGTTTCTTCTCTCTATCTGGTGCGATTGCAAATGAGTAAATCACTTCAACAATCAATGCTCAAGTCTACTGTCAGCTATTAGATCATTTGAACCAAGGTTTGAAGAAACATTACCCACTTTAGTAGTGAATCGAAAAGGAGTGATGTTTTATCAGGACAATGTGCGACCACATAGATTACATCACAGAATATTGAAGAGCTTGTTTGGAAAAAATTCCTCATCCACCTTATTTTCCCGATCTTGGTCTCTATCAGACTACCATTTGGTTCGTAGTTTACAGAATCAATTGGGGGACATAACCTTCACAAGCAAAGAGGAAACAGAAATTTCAGAGTTCTTCGCTTTGAAATGAAAGGAGTTTTACATTAATGGGATTAAAATGCTTGTAAATAGATAGAAGGAAGTCATAGATAATCGGGGAAAGTACATTGATTATTAAATTTCAATTAAATATAACAATTGATCACTCGTTTTTTTTATAAAAATTCGGACAGAACTTATGGGATGACCTGATAGTAAAGGCACGTTATATTCTGTGTTGAAATACGACTGAGAAAACTCTAGCCTTTCATCTCCTCAAGGTCGATAAAATAGATTACCAGTCAAACTCTGAATCAATAAAATCTGCAATAATAGTCATTAATATTATCTGCTTGCATTTATGTATTTATATTTATGTATTTATTTATGCGTCAATATATATATATATTTACATATCATATAAATAAGTAACAAGGATGTACAGGTGTCAATGCATTGCTGCCGTTCCTAGCGGCTCCATTTAATTGATCAATCGATTTGAAAGAAACTGCTCACTTCACATGCCGATGACCATACAGATTTCACGGATAATGGACAAACCATTTCAAACAAACTTACTTATATAATAGAAACCAAAATAATTACATTGTTTCCTTATGTTTTATCTGTGGCAGAGTGAGTTTAGAAAATAATGCATGTCTTATTAAGTCTGTTATAATTAAGAGAGTAGCAGAGGAGAATGGAGGCCATGATAAAGGAGTAGTAGTGTAGTTATTTATATTTAGAAGGTATTATGTGCCATGTGGACTTCAAACATTTAGAATGAAATCCACTGACAGTCGCCTATTATATTCTGGCTGATGGTGATAAATCAATTATATTACTGTATTACTAAAAATATTTTAAAATTGTCAAGACAATTTAGAATCGTCAGAGGGTCATAAAACGCTTTGTATTTAGTAACAGCACGTTACATTCTGAGCTGTAATACGACTGAGAGTACTCTGGGCTTTCATCTCCCTATTGGGGCTCTGCCGAATGTACCGAACTGGCAAGGTCCCTCGATTCAACTAATTCAACTGAACCTTACTTTTATATATTTATAAAAGTAAGTAGCTTACTACCCAGCCACATGGTTCCAGGTTCAGTCCCACTGCGTGGCATCTAGGGCAAGTGTCTTCTGCTATTGCCCTAGGCCGGCCAAAGCCTTGTGAGTGGATTTGCTAGACGGAAACTGAAAGAAGCCTGTCGTATATATGTATGTATATATATATGTTTGTGTGTATGTGTTTGCGTGTCTGGGTTTGTCCCCTTAGCATTGCTTGACAACCGATACTGATGTGTTTACATCCACGTCACTTAGCGGTTCGGCAAAAGACACCGATAGAATAAGTACTGGGCTTACAAAGAATAAGTCCCGGGGTCGATACGATCGACTAAAGGCGTTGCTCCAGCATGGCTGCAGTCAAATGACTGAAACAAGTAAAGGAGTAATATGTATATATATATATATATATATTATATATATATATATATATATATATATATATATATATATTATATATATATATTATATATATATATATATATATATATTTATATAGATATATATTCTGTTGTGTAATGTCGTAAGGCTTTGCGTAATTCTATATACATAATTATTCGTCTGTTGTATTTTTATATTGTACTGTTTGTTTCTGTAGCTTTTTTCCCAAAAGATTAATAACAGCACTGGCACCTCTAAGGTTGAGTCGTCTCAATAATCATGGTGCGAAACCACGATGATATTTTGGTTCATTCAATGACGAGGATAACTCTGCTGCGAATATCCGTGTATCATAACTTTGTCTATATTCCCCGTCAGTTACGTTTCCGACTAGTTAACCGTTTGCTCTACTTTTTTTCTTGTAGTCATCTGTCTGTTCAATCCTCCATAAGATATATATATATAATGCAAAATGGGACAAGAACGTAAAACACCTAGATAGACGATACAAAATACACGGACGGGTCATTGGAAATCTTTAATCTTCGGTCAAGAACCGGATCATCCTCGCAATTTCGGCTGATTAATCTTGAGATTGCTACAATCTGGCGAGCCCCAGGTAAAAACTAACCTAACAGCATTAGATTCCTTGGAAAAATGATCGAATGTACACGGAACAAGGACGGAAAAACGGACGATGTTACACGAATATAAATACAAATATAATACAAAAATACAATAAAAATAATAATAACAGGACATACCAACAGGCATCTTTCGACTGGATATGAACTGAGTTCAACTGGTGTGTTGGGAATTAAGCCTTACGGCAGAGGAAAAGTTCGATATGACAGTGACCGTAGTCCCACACAAAAGGGTATATATACATATATATATATCCCCGGAGTCAATATCTAATTACGGTTAGAATGACATATTGTTGTCATTATAAGTGCTGGTTGACAATATTTGCAACTACATCAAACAACATGCATTACAGTATTGAAATAAAAACAATTTATTCCACTTTCGATTCTTATCTACCATGCCTTTCAATGTTTTGGCTTTTAAATATTAAGAACCGATGCGGAGCTGGGGTAGAATGCAAAATATTAGAATTTCATATCGATTTTAGAAATTATTATTATGGCATAACGAGTGAGATATTTTCCGACAAATTAAAGTTACGTTAATTTGATTTGCTATATTAAACGACGTCCTACAAATTAACGTTACCGTATTTAGTCTTCACACTTTATACTCGATGTCCGATCAATTAACGGTACTGGAATTGCTTTAGTATCTTTACAGGACGTGAAACAATTTAACGTTACGGTGTTTAGTTTTGATACTTTCCACGGCATCGTATTTATTTTGTTGGGGCATATAGACATTATAATTTTAAATGTTGCCACAAATAACTTTGTTTTTCTGACTTCATTAGTCGATAATACGACCTATGCGTCAATAATTGAATTCAATGAAATCGACTAATTGCTCTCCCTTCTAAATTGCAGACATTGTGCCCAAGCTACTGATAGTTATTGTAGGCAGTTAAGTGGCAAGAACGTTAAAGCGTCGGTTAAAAATCTTCGTTCCATTCCTTTCAACATCTCATCGAATAGCAACGATGTTTCTTTGGGATTTTACAGAAGGCATTACGTTATTTTTCTGCTTGACCGCAATAAGTATCTCAATTCCAAGATTCTTC
>NW_021828005.1:0-9141 GCF_006345805.1 Octopus sinensis
GACAAAATGCCGCTAACGTACTAACGGTTTTGCTAGCTCTCCACCATATAAAAAATCTTAATATATCAGGTGAGAAAATGTGCAGGTTCTGGTCAGAATTTTGAAAACAACTAAATTAGTGTAACCTGCATAATCTTCTGTGGTAAGTAGCTTGCTTACGAACCATATGGTTCCGGGTTCAGTCCCATTGCGTGGCACCTTGAGCAAGTGTCTTCTACTATAGCCTCGGGCCGACCAAAGCCTTGTGAGTGGATTTGGTAGACGGAAACTGAAAGAAGCCCGTCGTATATATGTATATGTATATATATATGTACGTGTGTGTTTGTGTGTCTGTTTTTGTCCCCCCAACATTGCTTGACAACCGATGGTGATGTGTTTACGTCCCCGTAACTTAGCGGTTCGGCAAAAGATACCGATAGAATAAGTACTAGGCTTACAAAGTATAAGTCCTGAGGTCGATTTGGTCGACTAAAGGCGGTGCTCCAGCATAGCCACAGTCAAATGACTGAAACAAGTAAAAGATTAAAGAGAGTAAAGAGTATGGCCAATAATAGCGCTGAATAATTAATTGTTAAACCATTAAAGATTTCGAAAGCAAATTGATGTCTGAGGATATTTTAAATTTGAGAGTAGCTACATCATAATACGTGCTGTTTTCTTTCAACAAATACTTTGGAATTAATCATTATCATTAGAAATTTGGCGAGAATATGCAAAGTCACATTTAGTCTAAAGAAGAAATTAAACGTTTTTATTTGAATCAGATCTCCAATTATACAGTCCGAAGATTAGCATCCAAACACGACTATATGCATACTAGCACTTTGTCAGACGGAAAAAGAATAGTCAAGGTTTTAAAGGCATGATGAATGAACATTCATTTGACATTCTCCCTGATAATATTGAACAGAAAGCAAGGACACGTCGTTTCATCTGAATGAGAGAACGGACCCAAAGAAACAAGGTGAAATGAGAATTAGGCAGATATGTTTCCGTCGATAGTATGCGACAATTATGGACGTATGTTATTGGAGGTCGTCGACAGTGTAACCTATTCTTATTTCTTTACTGCCCACAAGGGGCTACACATAGAGGGGACAAACAAGGACAGGCATAGGTATTAAGTCGATTATATCGACCGCAGTGCGTAACTGGTACTTATTTAATCGACCCGAAAGGATGAAAGACAAAGTCGACCTCGGCGGAATTTGAACTCAGAACGTAGCGGCAGACGAAATACCTATTTCTTTACTACCCACAAGGGGCTAAACACAGAGAGAACAGACAAGGACAGATATACGGTTTAAGTTGATTATATCGACCCCAGTGCGTAACTGGTACTTATTTAATCGACCCCGAAAGGATGAAAGGCAAAGTCGACCTCGGCGGAATTTGAACTCAGAACGTAGCGGCAGACGAAATACCGCCAAGCATTTCGCCCGGCGTGCTAACGTTTCTGCCAGCGCGCCGTCAGTGTAACCTATTCTAGCGAGTTACAAGATATATGCTAAGCTGGAGACAATACTTCTAAAGGCCAGCAACAATGAGAACACTTTGTCAGAAATCACTTTTTCATAGAAAATTACGAGGATGACATTAGCGTAAATGTTTTATAGCTCAGCTCCTGGAATTTGAAGTTTCTGGTATAGAGACCTCTGTTTGTTGATTGGTTGATATTGTAGACCATCAGGATGACAAAAACAGCCGATGGCTTGCATACAAATGTCAAAGAGTTGTACAAATTGCCCACTTTTCCGGGTAAATCCTGCAGCATCTGCTATGAAAGAACGAGAATTTCATTAATCAAAAAGATTAAAGACATAAAGACATGTCTTTAGGCAACAATGATATAAGAGAGATTAATGCTTTTTTTCTTTCTTTCTTTCTTTCTTCTTTAGGCTGTCCGGACAGGCAAAATGAATTTATATCTGATTACAGTTGCTGCAGAATTTTCTTCCTAAAATGACAATAGGCCACAGAATTCCAGTAAATTGTGACAAGCTGGCTGGTAAATTTGATCGAACAATATAGCTTTATAATTTAACCTGATTATCTCCTTTAGAATGGCACCGCATAACTGATATTTTTCTATTAGCTAGGTGATAAATTCTATTCGGTCCCTTTCTGACCACCCAGTCGCGAAATTATACAAGTCTCAGTTGCTGAGAAATCATATTCTGTTGCTTGCAGAGAAATCATGTATGTTTTGGCGCTGCCTATTTAGCGTCGCTGATTTGGCGCTGATATATTTGACATCAGACGTTTTAAGGATTCTCTCATTTTAATGTTTCTCTTCTTTTTACTTTCTCTCCCACTCTCTCGCTATCTTTCTCCCTTTCCATCTCTCTCTCTCTCTCTCCATCTTTCTCTCTCTCTCTCTCTCTCCATCTCCCTCTCTCCTTCTGTCTCTTTCTCCCCGTTTGTATGTGAGCGTAGTTCTCTTTATATATATATATGAGGAGACGGAAAGTCTTTATGTAAATCATGTTCAATTAATAAATTGTAATATCTATCCCACCCTCTCCTTTTCTCTATCTCCCTCTCATACACACACACACCACACACACTCATACACACACACACACTCATACACACACACTCACATACACATACACACATACTTTATCTGCATATAGTTCTACAAGAGCTCACGTGTGTGAGTACTTGTCTGGCAAGAGACTTGATCTGAGACCATTGCGTTGAAACTAAAACAATTACAACCTGGTGGACACGCATATTAGCCATCCAAAAACATAGCATACGTATACACACACACATATATATTACATATACACATATATTTACAACACATACACACACTTATATATATATATATATATATATATATATATATATATATAAATACACATATACATACATATTTATATATGTAAATATATATATATGCATATATATATATACACACATATATGTATATAAATATAATATATAATATATATTATTATATATATATAATATATATATATAATAATATATATATATATAATATATACACAGTGTCCGTACTGGAGAATTCACTGGGTTTTGCATCATGAAATTTATATTCGTTTTATATATACATACATACATGTATACTTGCACACACACACACACATATATATATATACGTACAAATAGAGAGAGAGTCAGTGAGAGAGGGGATAGAGAAGTTGATTGATTGATCGATCGATCGATTGATTGATTGATTGATTGATTGAATGAATGATTGATTGATTGATTGATTGATTGATTGATTGATTGGTGTTGATTGATTGATTGATTGATTGATTGATTGATTGATTGATTGATTGATTGATTGACTAATTGATTAATTGATTGATTGATTGATATTAGTGAAGTGTTATGGATTTTAAAAACTTTAATATCATTGCATTCAGGTGAGGATTATCGTCCCAATCATATTGCCGACTCTTATGCAGTAGGCTAATCTGTCGGCAGCTTAAACCTGTCTCAGAAAATATAGACTTGAAACCCGGTTGGCTGGCTGGCTGGCTGACATGTAGGTTAAGACATATAGAAACAAAGCTACCTGCTCAGATATATATAGCAACTGTATGTAAGGGATTAACAGTCCTGGCCTAGTTATTGATCTGATGTTTTTGTCAATTTTATCGTTTACATTTTAACTAACTAACTTATTACATACTCACGGTGTTTGTGTGTGCATGTATGTATGCATGTCTGTGTGTATATATATATATATATATATATATATTCATCACCTACACACACACATGTTCGCACGTATGTTTGCACATACATACGCAAAGACACAGAGAGATATGAAAGTATTTGTATATATATATATATATATATAGAGAGAGAGAGAGAGAGAGAGAGAGAGGTATATATAATACATGGATATGGTTATGTCAGCAATCAGTATGAGTACAGATTTATGAACGTGTATATGTGTATGTATATATATATATATATATATATATATATATATATATATATATATATATATGCATATATATCATATATATTATACACACACATACATACATACCTACATACATACATACATACATACATACATACATACATACATACAGACACAAATACATACATACATACATACATACATACATACATACATACATACATACATACATACATACATACGTACGTATACGTACACGAAAACCATTCATATGTATCTGTTACATTAAGTGCAAACACGTTAAAGTGATCAATATATGTTTATGGCAAGGAGTGTGTGTTTTGTCTGACCCATAGATAATAACTAAATGAATTTCGTTAATAACTAAATAACTAAATAATAACATTTAGATAATAACTAAATGAATTTCATCTCCTCTTATTGACCACTGGAAATCACACTTATCTGCTTACATTAACACACTACGACCTGCTAGAAATAACAACCAAATGACATCAAATCTTCACCTTAGTGTCATTAAAAAGATGGAGGTTGCAAATACTTGTTGGATTCGTATCTCTTTTATCTTTTACTTGTTTCAGTCATTTGACTTCGGCCATGCTGGAGCACCGCCTTTAGTCGAGCAAATCGACCCCAGGACTTATTCTTTGGAAGCCTAGTACTTATTCTATCAGTCTCTATTGCCGAATCGCTAAGTTACGGGGACGTAAACACACCAGCATCGGTTGTCAAGCGGTGTTGGGGGGCAAACACAGACCACAAACTTATACACATGCATACATATATATATATATACATATATACGACGGGCTTCTTTCAGTTTCCGTCTACCAAATCCACCCACAAGGCTTTGGTCGGCCCGAGGCTATAGTAAAAGACACTTGCCCAAGGTGCCACGCAGTGGGACTGAACCCGGAACCATGTGGTTGGTAAGCAAGCTACTTACTACACAGCCACTCCTGTGCCTATCCTTTATCTGTCTTTTGTCTCAGTCATTTAACTGTGGCCATGCTGGAGTACAGTGATCAAGGCTTTTAGTACTTCTTTTTTTTTTTTTTTTAAAGTCTGGTACTTATTCTGTAGAGAACTTTTGCCGAAACGCTAAGTTACAGGAACGTAAACACACCAACACCGGCTGTCAAACTGTAGTGAGGCACAATACAATGACGCATACATACATATTACATACATGAGTGTATGTGTGCGTGGTGTGTGTGTGTGTGTGTGTGTGTGTGTGTGTGTACAACTGGCTTCTTTCAGTTTCCGTCTACCAAATTCACTCATATGGTCTTATGCAGGCCCGGCACTATTGTAAAGAATACTTGCCCAAGGTTCCACACACTGGGACTCAATCCGGAATCATTTGATTGAGACGCAAGCTTCTTACCACGCTGCTTATGCTTGCTACAAGATACACTAAGTCTTGTTGAAAGGAAAGGAGACTGAATGACCACGATTAAAATATCTTTGATGATATGTCTGCTGGCCTGGGGCAAAAACAAGACAGCAATGACAGCAATCATGATAACGTTTATCTTATACACTACAGTTAAATTTATTTCTTCAACGTCAACGTTCAGCTTATCTTACAATCGTTGCTTTGATCTCACCTTACGAACTATCGAATCAACTCTGTAATGTTTCTGGACAAATACCTTTCGTCTTAAGCGGTTCTAAATGTTTCCAAACCACCACTTTGATAAATAGACAACCACCATTTTACAAAAACTTATACTGAAAGAAGCCCGTCGTATATATATATATATGTGTGTGTGTATGTTTGTGTGTGTGTGTGTGTGTGTGTGTGTGTGCCTGTGTGTGTCTGTGTGTGTTTGTGTGTCTGTGTTTGCCCCCCCCCCCCAACATCGCTTGACAACCGATGCTGGTTTGTTTACGTCCTCGTGACTTAGCGGTTCGGCAAGAGACCCCGATAGAATAAGTACTAGGCTTACAAAGAATAAGTCCTGGGGTCGATTTGCTCGACTAAAGGCGGTGCTCCAGCATGGCCGCAGTCAAATTGACTGAAGCAAATAAAAGTATAAAAGAAAATGAATAAAAAGTGAATAGTTAAAAAAACCGAAAATTTACCATTTCATTGCTTCCGTCTATTACAACAATTTAACCCAGGGTCCTCACTAGAAATTTAAATTGCATCTCTCGGTTTGGTTCAGAGATCCTCTTCGGTCACAAATGACCATGGGATTGCACCTAGAAAGTTACCTTCCTAGGCACTGGTCCAGGCAATGTTGTTAATGGAAGACCAGCAGTTGCCTACCTTCTCCACACCACCAATGTTGTCCAAGGGAAAAGCAAAGGCTGATACGGCTTGACACCAGTGACATTGTGACTCATTTCTACAGCTTAGTGAACTGGAGCGACACAAAATAAAGTGTCTTGCTCAAGAACACAACACACAGCCCAGTTCAGGAATCGAACTCACAACCTCACGGTCATAAGATCGTCGCCCTAACCACTGAGCCATGCGCCTTCACAACGGTTTGGGTAAATCGCTATATTTGCCGCCTTATTGGTATTGTTATGGGTGTTGCTTGTTGTTATTTCGATATTGTTATCTTTATTGTTCCTGTTACTATTCAATCCTTTTGCGTTCATCCTTTTAGAATCAATAAAATAAGTCGCCTTTAGGTATGGAAATCGATATCAATCGCCTTTTTGTTTCCCTCGGTCTCTTACAAACTCGAAACCAAACGTAATAACATAGCTACTGTTGATGTTTGTTTCAAGGAGGCGCAATGGCCCAGTGGCCCAGTGGTTAGGGTAGCGGACTCGCGGTCATAGGATCGCGGTTTCGATTCCCAGACCGGGCGTTGTGAGTGTTTATTGAGCGAAAACACCTAAAGCTTCACGAGGCTCCGGCAGGGGATAGTGGTGATCCCTGCTGTACTCTTTTCACACACAACTTCCTCTCACTCTACTCTTACTTCCTGTTTCTGTTGTACCTGTATTTCAAAGGCCGGGCTTGTCACTCTCTGTATCACGCTGAATATCCCCGAGAACTACGTTAAGGGTACACGTGTCTGTGGAATGCTCAGCCACTTACACGTTAATTTCATGAGCAGGCTGTTCCGTTGATTCGGATCAACCGGAACCCTCGTCGTCGTAACCGACGGAGTGCTTCCATTCCACTGTTGCTGTTTGTTTGTTTGTTCGTTTGTTGAGCGAAGCTGTCTTCGTCCCAGAGCTCGCAAGATCGCGCCTCCGTAGTGGGAGAAGTCCGAAACGTGGTCCTTTGCTATTCGTAAGACCCGCGGAAGAGAAAGCAGGTCAACCCCCCCACCACCACCACCCACCCCCGACACCGAGAGCATCGGCGGACGGACGAATGCGCATCCAGGCTCATCAGCGGTTGCGTAGGAAGTCGGGGTACTGTAGCTGTTGTTCATGTTGTGGTGGTAGGGATGAAGTAAGGTTGATACAAGTGATGGTGGTGGTGGTGGTGGCGGAGTTGGCGGGGGCGTCGTCGGCGGAGGCAGAGATGTCGGTGGCGGTGGGGGGGGCGATAAACAAGTACAGTAAATACTTTATACGCCAGGTTATTTCTAGCAATAAAGCAACATGTAAATATAGGCAAAGACAAAGATGAATAAAGGGAGTGGAGGGAGAGCCGGGTGGGGGGTTACGAAAGAGAAGAAGAAGAGAGGGGTGAGAATGTATGTAGGAGTGGGGGTGAGAGTGAGAGTGAGATTGTGGGAGTGGGCATGGGAGGGTAGAGGCAGAAGGAAAGTGAAAGTATTTTTCTGCATGGGAATGCATTTATGAATATATTCGGATAAACACGCGCGTCAGAAGGGGAAACAGAAGAGGGCGACGTTTGGGGTGTGGATATTTTGTACCCGTGTGTATTTTGTAACCTTCTGTTAACTAACTTCTGTTTTAGGTTACCGAACAAAAATGTAGTTTATTTGAGTTGAGGGATGAAGGCGGGGGGGGGGCTAATTTTGTTGGTTTTTGTTTTGCTTTTTTAAACGAAAACAACAAAAGACCAACTTTATTATAGCTTCAACACCTCTCTAACTAATATCAACAGGTTGATGTAATTAAGAGTAGACGGTGATAGAAGTGAATGCTTCTGCTGCTACTGCTGCTAGCTGCTGCTGCTGCTGTGGCTGTTATCATTACCGCTACTGATTTTGTTTATGTTGTAATTGATGTTGTTGTTGTTGTTTAGCAACAGGTCAGCACCCCCCGATCGAACGGACATGTACGAATGATCAAGTGTTCCACTTGTACGACTATCCCGTCTCGTGACGATTGTCTTTATCAGGGTTCATGTTATCAATTATTTACCTGCTTTTTGATTTTCCTATTTTTATTATTTTTTTTTTTAATAAAATATATATTTCTTTACTACCCACAAGGGGCTAAACATAGAGGGGACAAACAAGGACAGACAAAGGGATTAAGTCGATTACATCGACCCAGTGCGAAACTGGTACTTTATTTATCGACCCCGAGAGAATGAAAGGCAAAGTCGACCTCGGCGGAGACAGGCGCAGGAGTGGCTGTGTGGTAAGTAGCTTGCTAACCAACCACATGGTTCCGGGTTCAGTCCCACTGCGTGGCATCTTGGGCAAGTGTCTTCTGCTATAGCCTCGGGCCGACCAATGCCTTGTGAGTGGATTTCGTAGACGGAAACTGAAAGAAGCCAGTCTTATATATGAAATAATAGTATATATGTGTTTGTGTGTGTGTGTATGTGTTGTGTGTCTGGTGTTTGTCCCCCTAGCATTGCTTGACAAACCGATGCTGGGTGTGTTTACGTCCCCGTCACTTAGCGTTCGGCAAAAGAGACCGATAGAATAAGTACTGGCTTACAAAGAATAAGTCCCGGGGTCGATTTGCTCGACTAAAAAGGCGGTGCTTCAGCATGGCCGCAGTCAAATGACTGAAACAAGTAAAAGAGTAAAAAGAGAGAGAGAGAGTACGATTCTATGTGTGAATTTGGGGGGGGGGATCTGAATGTTGTGTCTAGCGATAACAGAAAAAGAAAAAGAAAAATGAAATGGTTTGTGTATCAATATTAAGTAAACATTGCGGTAAATATTGCACCAAGTTGTTAGACTGAGGAAAAAGGAATTAAGAAGAAGCAATTTTACTTACAATCAAAAGCATACTCCGAATGTTCGCTCTCATCTAGAGCCAACACAACATATTTCTCCTCCGAAACAGCCATTGCAACGGTGATGAGAGAA
>NW_021828006.1:0-7500 GCF_006345805.1 Octopus sinensis
GGATTTCATTTGTTTTATAGCTTTTGTTGTTTCTTCATCTTCTTCTTCTTCTTCGTGTTTATTAGGTGGTATGATTTCTTGTTTGTATTTGTCAGCTTCCTTAAATACTGAGAACAGTTTTTTGTTTTGCTCGTGTTTTGCCGCTATCTTATTATTATTATTATTATTATTATTATTATTATATTTTTATTATTATTATTATTATATTATTATTATTATTATTATTATTAATATTAATTATTATTATTATTATTATTATATATTATTATTATTATATTATTATTAATTATTATTATTATTAATATTATTATTATTATATTATTATTATTATTATTATTATATTAATATTATTATTATTATTATTATTATTATTAATATTTTTATTATTAAATTATTAATATTATTATTATTATTATATTAATATTATTATTATTTTTATTATTATTATTATTATTATTATTAATATTATTATTATTATTAATATTATTATATTATTATATTAAATTTTTATTATTATTATTATATTATTATTATTATAATTAATTTTTTATTATTATTATTATTATTATTATTATTATTATTAATATTATTATTATTATTATTATTTTTTATTAATATTATTATTATTATTATTATTAATTATTATTATTATTATTATTATTATTATAATATTATTATTATTATTATTATTATTATTATTATTATTTCTCGACTGAAAGACAATGATAGCAGTACTTGTGACAGACGTTGGTGGTGATGGCTGAGCTGCACTGAAGTGGTGGTGGTGTTTGTGATAGTATAGGCTGCTGTTGTGGTGGTGGTTGCCGTTTGGTGGGTGTTCATTTTGGGGCGGCATTGACAGTGATGATGGTTACATTGTCGTGATGTTCGTAGTGGCAGTTTGTTATTAAAAGGTGGTGGAGGTGGTAGTGGTGGTCCTCGTTATATTGTTGTTGTTGTTGGTGGTGGTGTTTATGAAAATTACTTTTGCAGTTATTGTTGTGGTAGATTGTGGCGTTGGTGGCGGCACCAATGGCTGCTTTTGTGGGGGAATTATGGTAGGGTTTGTGTGAGGAGAGATCTCATGCGGATGTGGGGTCGGGGTGGACGTTGGTGTTGGTGATAGTAGTGGTTGAGGGAGTTGTTGTAAAGATGCTCGGGCAGGTGGAGTTATTGGGGTGGGTAGTGAAAGGTGATGGCGGGGGTGCAGATAGTGTTGTTTTTGGTGGTGAGAGTGGTAGTAGTGGTGGTGTTAGGAGTGCTTGTGGTACTTGTAGCCGTGGCAGCTGTTGTTGTTGTGGTAGTGGTGGTGATGGTGTTCCGACACACACAAACTAAAACTACGCCGCAACCACCACCATCGCCTCCATCTCCACTAGAATGAGTACAAAGCTTAAAAATACGTCCCGCTGTCGATTTCTTCAACTAAAAAACCATTTAAGGCGGTGCTCCAGCATGGTCGCAGTCAAATGACTGAAACAAGTAAAAGAATAAAAGAATACACATAGATGCACGCACACACGCACACACACTCACACACACACACACACTCACACACGCACACACACTCACACACGCACAGACACTCACACACACACACTCACACACGCACACACACTCACACACGCACAGACACTCACACACGCACACACACTCACACACGCACAGACACTCACACACGCACACACACTGACACACACACACTCACACACGCACATCACACGCACATACACGCACACACGCACAGACACGCACACACGCACAGACACTCACACACGCACAGACACTCACACACGCACACACACTCACACACACACACTCACACACGCACATCACACTCACACACGCACACACACTCACACACGCACAGACACTCACACACGCACACACACTCACACACGCACACACACTCACACACGCACACACACTCACACACACACACTCACACACGCACATCACACGCACAGACACGCACACACGCACAGACACTCACACACGCACAGACACTCACACACGCACACACACTCACACACGCACACACACTCACACACACACACTCACACACGCACATCACACGCACAGACACGCACACACGCACAGACACTCACACACGCACAGACACTCACACACGCACAGACACTCACACACACACACTCACACACGCACATCACACGCACATACACGCACACACGCACAGACACTCACACACGCACAGACACTCACACACGCACACACACTCACCACGCACACACACTCACCACACACACTCACACACGCACATCACACGCACAGACACGCCACACGCACAGACACTCAGACACGCACAGACACTCACACACGCAAGACACTCACACACACACACTCACACACGCACATCACACGCACATACAACGCACAACGCAAAGACACTCACACACGCACAGACACTCACAACACGCACACACACTCACACACACACACTCACACACGCACATCACACTCACACACGCACACACACTCACACACGCACAGACACTCACACACGCACCACACACTCACACACGCACACACACTCAACACACGCAACACACATCACACACACACACTCACACACGCACATCACACGCACAGACACGCACACACGCACAGACACTCACACACGCACAGACACTCACATACGCACACACACTCACACACGCACATACACGCATACAGATATATTTATATATAAACACATATATAGACTATATATAGGAGCCAGCGTATAAGGTTACATTTTAGGGTTTGACCTTGCAAAAATAGCAGCCAAATCTCCTTCTAATCAAGTCTTAGTGTTTTATGTATGAAGCAATGAAGGGGATCCGTACATGGCAGTTATATATTCATATTTATCTATATATAGTATTATACATACGCGCGCGCAGCCCCACACGTATGTCTGTGCATATATATATATATATATATATATATATATAGATATATATATATATATGTATGTATGTATATATATTATATATATATATATATATATATATATATATATATATATATCTGCCTTCGTCTTTTGTTTATTTTCATAAAGCTTCCCGTATATATATATATATATAATATATATATATATATATATATAATATATATATATATATATATATAGTTAATCCAAACATGAAAACACAAGAGATAACACAACAACGCGAGCACGTGGAACAAGTATAGTGTTATTGGACGCTCAGGAAAGAAGGAAAGAAAGAGGGTTTAACGTTTCGAGCGGAGCTCTTCGTCGGAAACATAGGAGAAGGAAAGATCCAGAGAAGGGAAGATAGAGGAAAAAAATCGCCAACGGTACACACGCGGTCACATATACATACAAACACACATACATATATATATGTATGTGGCAGGTTTCCACACAGTTTCCACCTACCAAATAGTTCACTCCCAAGCATGAGATTATAGTGGAAGACATTTGACCGAGGCACTACACAGGACCGAACCCGAAATCTTGTGGTTAAAAGCAACCTTCTTACCACACAGCTACATACTAGAAGAGATACCCGGCATTGCCTGTGTTACATGCAATTGAACAATTGAATAATTAGACTTCTTTGTTATATTTTCTGCAATGAAGTGGAATACCTATGATTGCAATTTCATCAAAATTGCAGATGAGGGTCATTTCCCTCTTTACACACCCTAAAAAAATAGTAATCATGACAATAGTAATCCGATACTACTGATTTTTATGCGCAGATTCCAAAATTCCAGTCTTATAGAACCTGCTAAAAGGATTTTGTTCCTGAAAAATGGAGGTCATGGAGCTCTGAAATGTGGGAGTTAAGGCCCCTATTGGGGGTGGGTGTCTTAATGTCAACCAGAGAAGTTGAATTGTTGAAAATCTTTTTAACTTGGGTCTTATATCTATTGTTTGAATTTCTTTGAAATAGGAAATATATGTTCACTGAGTTTGTAAAAGAGAGCAAAGCTACAGGAAACCAATAGACGAATGATCACAATAAGCAGTCAGCTACCCTACCCTAGTCGTTACCACTCCCAATGTAGTATTCCTCACCATCCAGGTGACAAGCACAGCCGTAAGATGCATTACAAATCTATAGCAATTGGAAGGGCGTGACCCAACTGAAATAAACATTAACAACTGTGTGACGTGAGGGCGAAGGAGAAATGAAAGTGTCGTCTTTGGAGTTTGCAAATGACCACTATACTGATACATAAGTGGACAGAATAAATTTACAATCTATAAATGTCTTTGAATAACCAGTCACTCATCTGGGAAGGCTTTGAAATCAATGTTACCATCTGGGGACTATGTGTGACCCAGTGATAATAAAAAGACTCAAAGGAGGTCTGCAATCAAATAACTTTACTCAACACTTTGCAACTGAATCAGTGGAGACAAAGATGCCTCTCATTTACTTGACAATTTATGCACCACGTTGCAGAAATCACAATCTAAGTATATGTCAGAGCAAACTCTTACACTGTTGTACCATTGAATTGCAAATAATGCTCATCTTTTATGCTCGGGTGACCCCACAGCTTCCAAGAGTACAACTGTATTCATCTTTGGTTAGACAAAATGACTAAATTGTGGGTGTTAAGTCCCCTTGAAGGGTTTTTTCTAACTTGTAAGAAGATGAAATTTTATAAATATTACTTCGTTTGTGTCTAATATCTATGGTTAAAATTTCATCAACAGCAAAAATATATGCATTGTCATGGGGGTTATGACCCTTATACAGAGAATAAAATTTCCAAATTTCGTAAAGATCCATTCAGTACTTTTGACCTAATTTTGGATCATAAAAGAAATTATTAAAATTTGGGAGTTACGGCCCCCATTAGGGTGTCTTAGAATCCTCATGAGAAGTGGAAACTTTGAGAATACTTCTTGATGTGTGTCAATTACCCATGGTTGAAATTTCATCAACATTGAAAGGTTCTGCCCTCTTTAAGCCATCTGAAATTCAAACCAAACATATTGCATTATACCTGCCCTTCTGCATTGAATCTAAGTTCCAAATATCATAAGGATCCATTCAGTAATTTTGGTCCATGACATTGTATGAAACACACAAGGCTTGGATTTTGTGTTCCAAATTTCATTATGATCGGTGCAGCAGTTTTCGAATGGATACGTAACACATGAACACACATAAAGACATTGGCTTTGATATAATAGATATGAATATGCACACCACACACACACACACACACAACACACACACACCACACCCACAACACACACACACCACACACCACACACAACACACACACAAAAGATAAATTGATAGATACAAACGGAGTGGCAAAGGAAAATATGAGACACTGCCTAGTGCTTTTTTTATTTTGATAAGCCTGGTACTTATTCTATCAGTTTCTTCTTGTCAGGCCAGTAAGTTACAGAGATGTAAATAAACGAACAGCAGTTGTGAAGCAGTGATGAAGGCGAAACACAGAGACAAACACACACACATAGACTTACATATATATATATATATATACGTATATATACGATTGATTTCTTTCAGTTTCTGTCTACAAAATCCTCTGACAAGGCTTTGGTTGGTCTGAGGCTATAGCAGAATACACATGCCAAGTCACCACACAGTGGGACTGAACCCAGGATCATGTGTTTTGGAACCCAGTTTATATATATAAAGATATATCAGAAAGTAAACATGGAGATATAGCATTTAATAACAATTTATTGAATATATATATATATATATAGATATATATATATATTATATTAAATTAGAGTATACCCCACTATTAGGCAAATCAAACAGTGAAAAACATAAGCCAATACATAAAATTAATTTAAAATATAAAAATTGAAAATTAAAATTTTTTTAATTTTAATTTTTATTTGTTAACTTTTTATATTTTAAATTAATTTTATGTATTGGCTTATGTTGTTCACTATTTGATTTTGCCTAATAGTGGGTTTATCTCTAATTTAATATAATATAATATAATATATTTATACTATAAAAATTGGATTTAATCTTAAATCTATTTTTCCCTGTAAGTTTAGATTCATTCCCAATATTATGATTTATATATATATATATAATTATATATTATAATATATATATATATATATATATATTATATTAATAGATATATAGATATTATATATATATATAATATATATATATAGTATATATATATATATACATAACATCATATATTATATTTGGTAAAAACGGTAAGATAAAAAGAAAGAAAGAGACCTCAATATTATGTAAATAGAGGAAATTTTCCCCTTTATATAACGGTATTTTTTCATAGCGTTTTTCAGATGGCCAGATAACCGAAGAGATGGTGTTGTTTTAGAATTCCACTTCGGCACCCGAAACTCAGAGTTTTATCTTGGCTACCGAATAATTGTCACATATTAATTTACAGATATATATACATTATACACACACAAACACACACATATATATATACATATATTCATGTACGTATGCATATGCCTACATACACACATATGCATCTACCTTTGCGCACCCCACACTGCTTGGTAAACAGTGTTTGTTTAAGTTCCCATAACGAAGCGGTTCGGCAAGAGACACTGATAGAATAAGTATGCGGCTTTTAGAAAAACTAGGTATAGATGGCGATCACTGTTGGAAGAAAACCCTTGAAGGCGGTGCCCCAGTATGGCCAAAATCCAATGACCAAAACAAGATGAATGTAACAGGTACTCTTTACACATTTACTTGTTTCAGTCATTTGACTGTGGCCATGCTGGAGCACAACCTTTTTAGTCGATCAAATCGATCCCAGGACTTATTCTTTGTAAGCCTAGTACTTATTCTATCAGTCTCTTTTGCCGAACCGGTAAGTTACGGGGACGTAAACACACCTGCATCGGTTGTCAAGCGATGTTGGGGGAGAAACACAAACATACACACACACACACACACCACACACACACACACACACACACACACACACATATATATATGACGACGGGCTTCTTTCAGTTTCCGTCTACCAAATCCACTCACAAGGCTTGGGTCGGCCCGAGGCTAAAGTAGAAGGCACTTGCCCAAGGTGCCACGCAGTGGGACTGAACCCGGAACCATGTGGTTGGTAAGCAAGCTCCTTACCACGCAGCCACTCCTACGTCTATGTGTTATGCTATTCTTTAATTCTTTTAATTGTTCCAGTCATTTGACTGTGGCCATGCTGCAGCACCGCCTTGAATGGTTTTTAGTCGAACAAATCGACCCCAGGACTTATTTTCTAAACCCGAGTACTTATTCTATCGGTTTCTTTGTCGTATCGTCAGGTCCCAAAACACTGTCGGCCCAAGACCTCTTAAAAATATGGATCCATCAGATTTTTGAGAGCTGACGATACACCATAAAGCTGAACCCTTTATGGACGGGAAACCTAAGGTAATCCCATAAACCGGCCTTCCCCCATTTTTAATATATACTGCTCTACATCTTAGAGTGAGTTTCTTCTTTCGGATTCATGTTTTTT
>NW_021828007.1:7500-9262 GCF_006345805.1 Octopus sinensis
TGGGATCAGTTCCCCTGCATGTCAAGTTGTTTGGTGAGTGGATTTCGTAGACGGTAACTTTGTGCATATATATATATATATATATATACTCTTTTACTATTTACTTGTTTCAGTCATTTGACTGCGGCCATGCTGGAGCACCGCCTTTAGTCGAGCAAATCAACCCCGGGACTTATTCTTTGTAAGCCCAGTACTTATTCTATTGATCTCTTTTGCCGAACCGCTAAGTGACGGGGACGTAAACACACCAGCATCGGTTGTCAAGCAATGCTAGAGGGACAAACACAAACACATACACACACACACATATATATATATATATAATACATATATACGACAGGCTTCTTTCAGTTTCCGTCTACCAAATCCACTCACAAGGCATTGGTCGGCCCGGGGCTATAGCAGAAGACACTTGCCCAAGATGCCACGCAGTGGGACTGAACCCGGAACCATGTGGTTGGTTAGCAAGCTACTTACCACATATAATAGAAATATTAAAATTACGAATTCTCTATAATAGAGATTGCAGCAGCGTTTACTGGAAATTAATTGTTATCGCCATATTAATATGGCATTCTTATAGAAATAAGAATAATCGCTGCCGCTGGTCAGCTCCATGAGGCCACCGCCATCAAGATAGCTATTGATACACGACTGTATCCATTATAACCTTCGAACAAGGGAGGTCAGCCACTTCACACTGCCAGTCCGACAGCTACAGACACGTTTCGGAGTATTGCACCTTTTCAATGTAGCGCAGTCAGACCGCAGGTGTCGCCACTGACGTCTCTGTTCGAAGGCTTATATTTACCTAGTTTCAGTGGAATACATCCACTTGTTTTCAATAATAGAAATATTAAAATTATGAATTCTCTATAATAGAGATTGCATACATACATATACATACATATACATACACATACATACATACATATACATACATATACATACATATACATACATATACATACATACCATAATACATATACATACATACATATACATATATATATATATATATAATATATATATATATATATATATATAGATATAGAAATATTAAAATTACTAAGTCTCTCAAAAGAGACACGGCAGCGTTCCTGGAAAATAATAGTTATCGCCATACTAAATGGCATTCTAAAGCGGACAGCTTTATTCTTATTTTTATAAGAATGCCATATTAGTATGGCGATAACTAATATCATCATCATCATCATCATCATCGTTTAACGTCCGCTTTCCATGCTAGCATGGGTTGGACGGTTCAACTGGGGTCTGGCAAGCCCGAAGGCTGCACCAGGCCAGTCAGATCTGGCAGTGTTTCTACAGCTGGATGCCCTTCCTAACGCCAACCACTCCGAGAGTGTAGTGGGTGATTTTATGTGCCACCGACACAGGTGCCAGATGAGGTTGGCAGACGGCCACGCTCGGATGGTGTTTTTTATGTGCCACCGACACAGGTGCCAGACGAGGCTGGCTGACGGCCACGCTCGGATGGTGTTTTCTTATGTGTCACCGACACAGGTGCCAGACGGGGCTGGCGGACGGCCACGCTCAGATGGTGTTTGTTACGTGCCTTCAGCACGGAGGCCAGTCGTTGCGGTACTGGCTACGATCACGTTCGGATGGTTTTCTTATGTGCCACCGGCACTGGTACCACGAGGATACAACTTCCATTGATGTTCATCTATTTTGATTTGGTTCGATTTGATTTGATTTGATTCGATTCTCACTTGCCTCAACAGGTCTTCACAAGTGTCAC
>NW_021828008.1:0-3204 GCF_006345805.1 Octopus sinensis
GGTCTAGACTCTAGACCAACTTGGTAAATATAAGTGCGACTTGTCACCCTGTTTGGACCTACTTGTAAATAGGGGTGCGACTTGGACTTGGTCTAGACTCTAGACCAACTTGGTAAATATGGGTGCGACATGGCAAGTAGCACCCCTTTTACCAAGTTGGTCCAAAAAGGGTGGCAAGTCGCACCCCTATTTACCAAGTTGGTCTAGACCAAGTGGCAAGTCGCACCCCTATTTACAAAGTTGGTCCAAACAGGGTGGCAAGTCGCACCCCTATTTACCAAGTAGGTCCAAACAGGGTGGCAAGTCGCACCCCTATTTACCAAGTAGGTCCAAACAGGGTGGCAAGTCGCACCCCTATTTACCAAGTTGGTCTAGTTCAAGTGGCAAGTCGCACCCGTATTTACCAAGTTGGTCCAAACAGGGTGGCAAGTCGCACCCCTATTTACCAAATAGGTCAAAAAGGGTGGCAAGTAGCACCCCTATTTACCAAGTTGGTCCATACAGGGTGGCAAGTCGCACCCCTATTTACCAAGTAGGTCCAAACAGGGTGGCAAGTTGCACCCCTATTTACCAAGTTGGTCCAAACACGGTGGCAAGTCGCACCCCTATTTACCAAGTTGGTCTAGACCAGGTGGCAAGTCGCACCCCTATTTACCAAGTTGGTCCAAACAGGGTGGCAAGTCGCACCCATATTTACCAAGTAGGTCAAAACAGGGTGGCAAGGCGCACCCCTATTTACCAAGTAGGTCCAAACAGGGTGGCAAGTAGCACCACTTTTTACCAAGTTGGTCCAAAAAGGGTGGCAAGTCGCACCCCTATTTTCTAAGTTGGTCTAGACCAAGTGGCAAGTCGCACCCCTATTTACCATGTTGGTCCAAACAGGGTGGCAAGTCGCACCCATATTTACCAAGTAGGTCAAAACAGGGTGGAAAGTCGCACCCCTATTTACCAAGTAGGTCCAAACATGGTGGCAAGTCGCACCCCTATTTACCAAGTAGGTCCAAACAGGGTGGCAAGTCGCACCCCTATTTACCAAGTTGGTCTAGATCAAGTGGCAAGTCGCACCCGTATTTACCAAGTTGGTCCAAACAGGGTGGCAAGTCGCACCCCTATTTACCAAATAGGTCAAAAAGGGTGGCAAGTAGCACCCTTTTTACCAAGTGGTCCAAAAAGGGTGGCAAGTCGCACCCCTATTTACCAAGTTGGTCTAGACCAGGTGGCAAGTCGCACCCCTATTTACCAAGTTGGTCCAAACAGGGTGGCAAGTCGCACCCATATTTACCAAGTAGGTCAAAACAGGGTGGCAAGGCGCACCCCTATTTACCAAGTAGGTCCAAACATGGTGGCAAGTCGCACCCCTATTTACCAAGTAGGTCCAAACAGGGTGGCAAGTCGCACCCCTATTTACCAAGTAGGTCCAAACAGGGTGGCAAGTCGCACCCCTATTTACCAAGTTGGTCTAGATCAAGTGGCAAGTCGCACCCGTATTTACCAAGTTGGTCCAAACAGGGTGGCAAGTCGCACCCTCATTTACCAAATAGGTCAAAAAGGGTGGCAAGTAGCACCCTTTTTTACCAAGTTGGTCCAAAAAGGGTGGCTAGTCGCACCCGTATTTTCTAAGTTGGTCTAGACCAAGTGGCAAGTCGCACCCCTATTTACAAAGTTGGTCCAAACAGGGTAACAAGTCGCACCCCTATTTACCAAGTAGGTCAAACAGGGTGGCAAGAAGCACCCCTTTTTACCAAGTTGGTCCAAAAAGGGTGGCAAGTCGCACCCCTATTTTCTAAGTTGGTCTAGACCAAGTGGCAAGTCGCACCCCTATTTACCAAGTTGGTCCAAACAGGGTGGCAAGTCGCACCCATATTTACCAAGTAGGTCCAAACAGGGTGGCAAGTAGCACCACTTTTTACCAAGTTGGTCCAAAAAGGGTGGCAAGTCGCACCCCTATTTTCTAAGTTGGTCTAGACCAAGTGGCAAGTCGCACCCCTATTTACCAAGTTGGTCCAAAAAGGGTGGCAAGTCGCACCCATATTTACCAAGTAGGTCAAAACAGGGTGGAAAGTCGCACCCCTATTTACCAAGTAGGTCCAAACATGGTGGCAAGTCGCACCCCTATTTACCAAGTAGGTCCAAACAGGGTGGCAAGTCGCACCCCTATTTACCAAGTTGGTCTAGATCAAGTGGCAAGTCGCACCCGTATTTACCAAGTTGGTCCAAACAGGGTGGCAAGTCGCACCCCTATTTACCAAATAGGTCAAAAAGGGTGGCAAGTAGCACCCTTTTTACCAAGTTGGTCCAAAAACGGTGGCAAGTCGCACCCCTATTTACCAAGTTGGTCTAGACCAGGTGGCAAGTCGCACCCCTATTTACCAAGTTGGTCCAAACAGGGTGGCAAGTCGCACCCATATTTACCAAGTAGGTCAAAACAGGGTGGCAAGGCGCACCCCTATTTACCAAGTAGGTCCAAACATGGTGGCAAGTCGCACCCCTATTTACCAAGTAGGTCCAAACAGGGTGGCAAGTCGCACCCCTATTTACCAAGTTGGTCTAGATCAAGTGGCAAGTCGCACCCGTATTTACCAAGTTGGTCCAAACAGGGTGGCAAGTCGCACCCCTATTTACCAAGTAGGTCAAAAGGGTGGCAAGTAGCACCCTTTTTTACCAAGTTGGTCCAAAAAGGGTGGCTAGTCGCACCCGTATTTTCTAAGTTGGTCTAGACCAAGTGGCAAGTCGCACCCCTATTTACAAAGTTGGTCCAAACAGGGTAACAAGTCGCACCCCTATTTACCAAGTAGGTCAAACAGGGTGGCAAGAAGCACCCCTTTTTACCAAGTTGGTCCAAAAAGGGTGGCAAGTCGCACCCCTATTTTCTAAGTTGGTCTAGACCAAGTGGCAAGTCGCACCCCTATTTACCAAGTTGGTCCAAACAGGGTGGCAAGTAGCACCCCTTTTTACCAAGTTGGTCCAAAAAGGGTGGCAAGTCGCACCCCTAATTTCTAAGTTGGTCTAGACCAAGTGGCAAGTCGCACCCCTATTTACCAAGTTGGTCCAAACAGGGTGGCAAGTCGCACCCATATTTACCAAGTAGGTCAAAACAGGGTGGCAAGTCGCACCCCTATTTACCAAGTAGGTCCAAACAGGGTGGCAAGTCGCACCCCTATTTACCAAGTTGGTCTAGATCAAGTGGCAAGTCGCACCCGTATT
>NW_021828009.1:2500-7500 GCF_006345805.1 Octopus sinensis
GTGCCTATCTTTCATCATATATCATTTACTTTTTACTTCTTTCAGTCATTAGACTGCGGCCATGCTTGAGCAGCACCTGAACGAATTTTAATCGAACGAATGGTTCCCAGTATTTATTACTTTTTAACACCTGGTACTTATTCTGTTAGGGGGATGTAAACACACCAGTACCGGTTGTCAAAGCAGTTGTGGGGACAAACATAGACAAAAAGACAAACACACATAGATAATATATGGACGTATGCGGGCAGGCGTGTTCGTGAGTGTGTGTGTGAATACCTCTGGCTTCTTTCCGTTCCCATCTATCAAATCCACTCACAAGGCTTTGGTCGGCATGAGGCTATAGTAGAAGCCGTTTGTACCAGATTCCATGCCGTGGGACTGAACCCGGAACTATATAGTTAAGAAGCAAACATCTTACCACACAGCCACGCCTGCGCCTTTTAGGAAATGTTAGAAAGTTTTTTTTTAATCTTTTCTGGTTTTCAGTTCAAAGTCATCTTGACTTTTTATTAGTCAAGTGCTGGAGTTGATTAAAATGATGAAGGGGCCTTCCTCTGTTTAATTGTTCTGTTTTCCATTTTTTTCTTATTGTTTACGTATTTCATGTTATTTGCACCGTTGGTGACATCCTGTACCCATATATGCATGTGTGTGTATATATATATGTATGTATGTATGTATGTATGTATGTATGTATGTATGTATGTATGTATGTATGTATGTATCCATGGGCATGAGTAAGTATCTCATTTATTTCTTTTGCCACATTTATCACTGACGAAGGGAGGGCTCTTATGAGCTAACCCTGAAATCGGTTCGATATGGTAATAATGGAATATTTTAGGAATTTCGGTCGACTTTTTTCGAGTACCGTGCATATTGTGAAAAACTATATGGTTAATGGACAATATGTCCAATTTTTCGACATATTTGGCATTAGAAATTGTTTCGTTTGCCCTTATTTATGAATTGTTTATAATTTAAACTTTAAAGGTAACTTTTAATATGCTGGCCATTGATAAAATTTTATCTTACATTAGATATGTATGTATGTATGTATATATATATATATAGATATATATATATATATATATGTGTGTGTGTGTGTGTGTGTGTGTGTGTGTGTGGTGTGGTGTGTGTTATTTATTATTTAACTGAACGCGACGAATCCATTTCCACTATTAGAACTTAATTGTTTCTACATGGATTCAGATAGCATCTGCTCCACGAGCATACTGACTGGTACTCCGTCGGTTACGACGACGATAGTTCCAATTGATCCGATCAACTGAACAGCCTGCCTGTGAAATTAACGTGCAAGTGGATGAGTACTCCACAGACCCTTCACGTAGTTCTCTGTGAGATTCAGCGTGACACAGAATGTGACAAGACGATCCTTTTGAATTAAATGCACTACTCATGTTGCCTGTTGAGTGGATTGGAGCGATACGAAATAAAGAGCCTTGCAAAAGACGCAAGACGCCGCCGAGAATCGAACTCACGACTTTAAGATCGTGAACTAAATATCCCTTACCACTGAGCCACGTACCTTCACATAATCATACTCAATGTGCATCAATTGGAACCAGTCTTACTCATAGGCTTAGTCTTTCAAGAGCGTCCGCTCTCATCTTTCCTGAAACGCTTTGACCCTTGAACTGGGAAAACTGAAGAGAAAATTGCTGAACAAAAAGATTACAGTTCGAAATGGGACGCAGAAAATTTGTATCGACAGATGGCGTCACAGTATTAATTTGGGTACCACAGAATGTGAATTGATTAAGGCGGTGAGCTGGCAGAATCGTTATATCGCCGGGCGAAATGCTTAGCAGTATTTCGTCTGCCGTTACGTTCTGAGTTCAAATTCCGCCGAGGTCGACTTTGCCTTTCATCCTTTCGGAGTCGATCAAATAAGTACCAGTTACACACTGGGGTCGATATAATCAACTTAATCCGTTTGTCTGTCCTTGTTTGTCCCTTCTGTGTTTAGCCCCTTGTGGATAGTAAAAAAATAGGTATTTCGTCTGTCGTTACGTTCTAAGTTCAAATTCCACCGAGGTCGACTTTGCCTTTCATCCTTTCAGGGTTGATAAATTAAGTACCAGTTACGTACTGGGGGTGATGCAATCGGCTTAATGTCCTTGTTTCTCCCCTCTATGTTTAGCCCCTTGTGGGCAATAAAGAAATAAGAATGTGAATTGGTCGCCACTGTGCTAAAGAATTACGATTTGATAACTGAATCTCGCATAAACAAAGAACAATAGATTGACTTACAGTTGAACACTTGGAGAGGTATTTCTAGTCCTGTCAGCACCGCTTGGTGCAGGACCCACGGTCCTGTTGAGATACTTGCGACGAGATTTAGAGCAGAATTCTAACTGGGTAGAAACTTTCACTAAGAAAGGTTCACTAAGAAATGGACAAAAAGAGAACTATATCTGACAGGTCAGGAAGTAGCGACAAATGGAAGAAGAGACATCGTCTCCCACCTGAGGGAGGTGCCTTCCTCTAATTCTTATCAGCCAGATTGAAACATCTTGTTGAAGGGAGCATTTCACTGGTGGTAATACCAATCTGCTGCAAACACCCACCGTATAGAGAACTGGGTATCACTGATTGATAACAAACAGACATACACTGAGTTTGTGGTACTGGGCGGTGAGCAAATGTTTGTACACTTTTCAGCATTCCTAAGGCAAGCAAATACAAAAATTGGAATCCTAGTATCTGGAATGTTCTCACATACACACAATACTCTACATGGTACATCGTCAGCTCTTGCAGGGTATAGACGACTGGTGATGAGAAAGAGCAATGATGTGCTTGAGGAAACTCTAGTCATCGAGAAGCATCAGCTGCAGAACTCTAATAGGATCAGTTAATTTCGGACAATATATGACAATGAATTCTGTTGTGTCTGGGAGTAGTCATTTTCTTTTTGTGCCTTATAATGGAACACACTCACCGGTAAAATTTCCACTTATTTCTTATTTTTATTTTCCTAAAATTTTCGTTGCGTCTTGCAACCTTTTCAATAATCTTGACTCTTGACTCTTGAAAAGGTTGCAAGATGCAATAAAAATTTTAGGAAAATAAAAATAAGGCGCAGGAGTGGCTGTGTGGTAAGTAGCTTGCTAATCAACCACATGGTTCCGGGTTCAGTCCCACTGCGTGGCATCTTGGACAAGTGTCTTCTGCTATAGCCTCGGGCCGACCAATGCCTTGTGAGTGGATTTGGTAGACGGAAACTGAAAGAAGCCTGTCGTATATATGTATATATTTATATATGTATGTGTGTATGATTGTGTGTTTGTGTTTGTCCCCCTAGCATTGCTTGACAACCGATGCTGGTGTGTTTACGTCCCCGTCACTTAGCGGTTCGGCAAAAGAGACCGATAGAATAAGTACTGGGCTTACAAAGAATAAGTCCCGGGGTCGATTTGCTCGACTAAAGGGGGTGCTCCAGCATGGCCGCAGTCAAATGACTGAAACAAGTAAAAGAGTAAAAGAGAGAGTAAGAATTAATTGGAGATTTTACTGGTGAGTGTGTTACATTATAAGGCACAAAAAGAAAATGACTCTCCACGAACTCATATAAAGAATCTTGCAAACCAAATGCAAAAGCGAAATATGACAAGGAATTATTTACTTACAATTAATAAACATAAAATTTTGGGATAAAATAAACAATTCACTTAGGGGTTGTCTGGTCTTCAAAGACAGATGGCGTAGGCTAAGGCCATACTTCAGTTTTATTGGTTATCCTCAGCATGTCATTATCAAATCAGTTGACTAAATTATTTTACATGTTCCAGTCACTTGACTGCGGCTATGCTGGAGCACCATCTTAAAAGGTTTTTCACTCGAAGAAATCTACCCAAGAACTTATTCTTTCTAAACCTAGTACTTATTCTATCGGTTATTTTGCCGAACCGCTAAGTTACCGGGACGTACGTAAACACAAACACACACAAGCATATATATAAGTTGGGTTGTCCGGAAAGTTCGTGCCATTACATTATTAATCAAGCAATTGTTGCAGAATGCGTCTCCATCTTTCCTTTAACTTGAAAATACCCTCTTCCCAGAATTGAGGTGGTTTCATGGCAAACAATTCATCAAGGTATTTTTTTACGTCATCCAAGGAATTGAAATTTTTACCATGAAGACTATTATGCAGAGACCTGAATAAGTGGAAATCCGAAGGAGCAATATCTGGTGAATATGGAGAGGAGGATAACACATCTCAGCCGAGCTGCAGCAATTTTTGTCTGGTTTCCAAAGCATCAAGTGCCAAAAATAAACTTTCTTATTTTCCATTTTGAAGGGTGACAGAACTAACACAGGCTATAGGAATATAAATCTTCTTCCACGAAAAGATAGCTTAAACTGTGCTCTAAATGGAGGTGTAGTCAAATCCTATTTTATGGACTCAATAATGTTCTAGAATAAGTCGAAAGGTAAGCTACTATAAATCGGCACGAACTTTCCGGACAACCCAATATATAAGACGGGCTTCTTTAATCCACTCAAAATTCTTTAGTCGGCTCGAGCCTTTACTAAAAGACACTTACCCAAGGTGTCACGCAGTGGGACTGAACCCGGAACCATGTGGTGTGTGGTTGGGAATATATATGCATACATAGCATACATATATATGTGTGTGTGTGTGTGTGGTGTGTGCGTGTGTGTGCGTGTGTGTGTGTGTGCGTGTGTGTGTGTATGTGTGTGTGTTATATTATTTATTATTTAACTGAACGCGACTAATCCATTCCAAGTAAGTTTATCTTCACCTTTTTGATGCGACTCTCTACTCTATACTATTTTCTTCCTCCATCCTTCTCATTCCCTTTTCTCACTCTTCCTCCTTCACTGTTTTCTATCTGTCTGTCTCTCTGTCCCCTCTCTTTCTCTTTCTCTCTCTCTCTCTCTCGTTGCTCACACGTGACCATCGACCATCGTTTTTTCCTCACGTGACCATCTTTCTCTCCCTGCAC
>NW_021828010.1:7500-9264 GCF_006345805.1 Octopus sinensis
TGATGATAAGGAGGAGGGGGAGGGGGAGGAGGAGAAGGAGGATAACGACGACGATGATGATTATGACGTCGACGATGACGATTATGATGATAAGGAGGAGAAGAAGGAGGAGATGAGGAGAGAAGGAAGAGGAGGAGGGGTAGGAGGAGGAGGGCAAGAAGACGAGAAGGAGTATGAGGATACAGGCGATGATGATGATTATGATGATGACAACGACGATGACCATGACGATGATAAGGAGGAGAAGACGGAGGAGAGGAGGAGGGAAGGAGGAGGAAGAGGAGGAGGGCAAGAAGACGAGAAGGAGTAGGAGGATACAGGCGATGATGATGATTATGATGATGACGACGACGATGACGATGGTGATGATAAGGAGAAGACGGAGGAGAGGAAGAGGGAAGGAGGAGGAGGAGGGCAAAAAGACGAGAAGGAGTAGGAGGATACAGGCGATGATTATGATGATTATGATGATGACGATGACGATGATGATGATAAGGAGGAGAAGAAAAATGAGGAGAAGAAGGAGGAGAGGAGGAGGGAAGGAGAAGGAGGGGGAGGGCAAGAAGACGAGAAGGAGTAGGAGGATACAGGCGATGATGATGATGATTATGATGATGACGATGACGATGATGATGATAAGGAGGAGAAGAAAAATGAGGAGAAGAAGGAGGAGAGGAGGAGGGAAGGAGGAGGAGGGAAGGAGGAGGAGGGGGAGGGCAAGAAGACGAGAAGGAGTAGGAGGATACAGGCGATGATGATGATGATTATGATGATGACGATGACGATGATGATGATAAGGAGGAGAAGAAAAATGAGGAGAAGAAGGAGGAGAGGAGGAGGGAAGGAGGAGGAGGGGGAGGGCAAGAAGACGAGAAGGAGTAGGAGGATACAGGCGATGATGATGATGATTATGATGATGACGACGACGATGATGACGATGATGATGATGATGATTTCTGAAGTCGGTAGAGTTGCCGTTGCCGATAATTTTGTTGTTGTTGCTGTTGTTTTTGTTGTTATAGCAGTTGTTATTAACGCTGTTGCATTTTTTAATGCTCCTTGCTATTGATATTGTTGCTTTATATTTTTTTTCCTTATCACTGCTCTTATTATTGCTGTCTTTCTTAATGTTTGTTGCTCATAATGTTGTAATGTCGTTGCTGTTGTTGTTCTTCATATTCTTTTTTCGTTTTCTCTTCTTCTTCTTCTTCTTCTTCTTCGTATCCTTCTTCTTTTTCGTCTTCTTTTCTTTGTGAAGTCATTAACTAGAAGCTAAAAATGAAAATGGCGTCTGGCGCCAGCTCATTGGAGGTGGGAGAAGGCAGACGTTGAATATGATGGAGCTAATGAGCTTCAAATGAAGAGAGAGAGAGAGCATCATAGCATGGACAGGCCATATAACTACGTGTGTGTGTATGTTTATGTGTGTGCGTGCGTGCGTGTATATATATATATATATATATAAATCTGTATGTATGTATATTCGTATGCGTGTGAAGGAGCATGGCTTAGTGGTTAGGGTGTTCGACTTACAATCGTTATGTCGTGTGTTCTATTCTCGATGGCGCGTAGTGTTCTTGGGCGATAAGGAACTAAATTCGCTGATACAAGACGAAGCCTACGACTACGACATGTGCGTATGTATGTATGTATGTATGTATGTATGTACGTTATGCATTGTATGTATGTATGTAGTGTGTGTATATAATATATATTTATATATATACATACATACATATATATATATATATATATATATATATA
>NW_021828011.1:5000-9291 GCF_006345805.1 Octopus sinensis
ACCCCGAAAGGATAAAAGGCAAAGCCGACTTCGGCGGAATTTGGACTCAGAACGTAACGGCAGACGAAATACGGCTAAGCATTTCGCTCGGCGTGCTAACGTTTCTGCCAGCTTGACGCCTTACATCATCGTAATATATCTGTGTTGTGTCATTTCTATAAGTATTTCCATGGCTATTGCTCTGATGAAATTGATCTATAGTTCCCATTTTCAAGACTTTAAAACCTGTCCCCTTTCCTCTTCTTAGGCACATTGAGTTTCTCTGTCAAGCTTCCTAATAGTCATAAACCCTCCTATTATTAAAGACTCTTCCTCAAACCGTTTCTATCAGGAACCCACTACCGTTGTCTTGTTTTCTTCAAGTCTTTGATATTCATTCCTCTAAACTTTTTGTCAATCGACACATTTCTGAATTTGTAGACCTCTTCCTTTCATTCTTTGCGGTCACTACGCCAGTGTGGCTTCAAGCCTTTTTGGGAACAAACTTACGTAACACATACACCTAAGCATATATCCATACAAGTGCGAATATGTATATATGTATATGTACGTATATCCATCCATCCATCCATCCATCCATCCATACATACATACATACATACATATACATACAGACAGACATACATACATACATACCTACATACATACATACATACATACGACTATAACATACATACATACGTACATATATATATATATTATATATAATATATATATATATATAGATATATATATATATATATATATATAAATATATGTAATATGTATATATATTGTATATATAACACATATAAAGAGTAGCGAATGTTCGTTATAAATATAAATAACTAGATAAAAGTTTTTATTTTTCATTTACTTCGAAAATTGCTATAAATCGTGGTTTTGGCCGTGTTGGCTACTATTTCTAGCATGTAAAAATTACCTGGTAAAGGGTAGTTTTCTTTTGGGGTTAGGTGTACATTATTTTAGAATTTGCTTGTTATCAGTCGTAAGACACTTGTTGTTTTCACCGTTAATGCTTCTGTATTTCATGTTTCTGTATTCCATTATTGTTTTTTGTTTTTTTGTTTTTTTTATATGTCTGTCCCTTTGCTGTCCTGGTGTTCGTATGCATTCGACCTTCTTCCAGGAAATCTACGCTTCCAGCTTAGTTTTTCTAATGCTCGTTGCTTAGTTTTTTTGGAGGGCTGGCCGTGATCTAGTAATCTCAAGATTAATCAGCCGAAATACTACGCATGATCCGGTTCTTGACTGAAGACTGAGGGGTTCGAATGTCCTGTCCATGTTTATTGTATCGTCTTCTAAGAGTTATACGTTCTTGTCCATGTTGTATTTCTACATACCTTTTAATATATATATATATATATATATATATATATATATATATATAATATATATATATATATATATATATATATGTATATATATGTAAATATGTATGTATATGTGTGTGTATGTGAAGGCGCATGGATAGTAGTTAGAGGGTTGGGCTCACAATAATGAGGAAGTGAGTGCGATTCTTGGACCGGGTTGTCTGTTGGGTTCTTCACCAAGACACTTTATTTCACTTGGCGTCTGTTCCTCAAATGTAGAAATGAGTTGCAACATCACTTGTGTCAAGCTGTATCAGCCTTCCTCCCTTTCTCCATTGATAATATCGGCGGCATAAAGAGGGGGGGCTGGCATGCATGGGTGACTGCTGGCCTGCCATAAGCTACCTTGCCCGGACTCGTGTCTCGGAGGGGAACATTTTAGGTGTAATCCCATGATAATCCATGATCAAAGTGGCTCTCTAGCCTATCTTTATATATATATATATATATATATGGTGGTGCCCCAGCATGGCCACAGCTCGTGAGCTGAAACTAGATGAAAATAAAAAAAAAAATACTAATAATATATATATATATATATATATATATAGGAGCACTCCGTCAGTTACGACGACGAGGGTTCCAGTTGATCCAATCAACGGAACAACTTGCTCGTAAAATTAATGTGAAAGTGGCTGAGCACTCCACAGACACGCGTACCCCTAACGTAGTTCTCATGGAGATTCAGCGTAACACAGTCTGTGACAAGGCTGGCCCTTTGAAATACAGGTACAACTCATTTTTGCCAGCTGAGTGGACTGGAGCAACGTGAAAATAAAGCGTCTTGCTCAAGGACAGAACCCGTCGCCGGGAATTGAACTTATGACCTTACGATCGTGAGCCAAATGCCCTAACCACTAAGCCACGCACCCTCATATATGTATGTATGTATGTATGTATGTATGTATGTATGTATGTATGCATGCATGCATTTATGTATGTATGTATGTATGCATGCATTTATGTATGTATGTATATATCACCATGATCACCGTGACCAACAAGGCTATCAGATGTTGCTACACATCGCTGGTCACAATGCGCTTCGCATTGTTTTAGCCTTCAAATGACGTCATTCCGCTGGCTAAGCGAGCAGGCCAACAGAAGAAAGAGTGAGGGAAAGTTGTGGCGAAAGAGTACAGCAGGGATCGCCACCACCCCCTGCCGGAGCCTCATGGAGCTTTAGGTGTTTTCGCTCAATAAACACTCACAACGCCCGGTCTGGGAATTGAAACCGCGATCCTCCGACCACGAATCCGCTGCCCTAACCACTGGGCTATTGCGCCTTCAAAGAGGAAAAAAAAATTTTCGAATACTAAAAGTAGACTAATTTGCTTCTATCAAAGTTACAAAATTATCACAAAGACATATTATATATAATGTAATATATAATATATATATATATATATATATATATATATATATATATATATATATATATACACGGCATATATGTATGTACACACACACACGTGTATGTGTGTGTGGGGGGCTGTATGTATGCATGCTGTTTATATCTTCGTAACTGAACAGCTAGCGTTTAATATTAACGCTTGCATCCAATCCGTACCCCCATAACCAGTGGAACACTTTGAAATTTATACTAAAACTACACAGTTGTAAGCAATCCCAATGCTCTCTCGATCAAATAAATATACATACCGATAACTTCTGTATAACATCTACCTCAAAGATTTACTATTCAGAGCTCAATTCCTCGTAAAATTTATTACAAGGTTAAATTTGGATTTTATGAGAAAAATTCGACCGATAGCAGCAGAATTGTTATGGTATTCTAAACTACAAAAACCTTTCTAATTTATTAAATAATTTGATTGCAAAGTGCAATATTCTCTGCAGCGGTTTACTGAATCAGGAATCAGGTTTTTCAGATTTTCTCTTGCGTAACCGGTGACCAATTCATTGGTTGAATAAATGGCAAGAACCGAATCTTTAAGTTTAGAGTTATGTATCCGGACTGTTTCCATAGTAACAAAGCTAAAGCACGCAGAGTGAAGCCGCTTGGCAAACATTGTTTTTGATATCTATTGCGCATGCTCACTAAGGTTTAACGTTCTAGCTCACTTTCACTGTTTATAGCAGTGCTTGGAAGGAAAGTGTGTTGCCTGTGATCAGAGAAAGCTGTCATGATGTTACCTGCTCAGAGGCCTAAGCAAAGCTGCAGAAAGTGTATGGAGAAGAGTGTATGAGCCGTACACATAAGTGTACGATTGGTTCAGACGTTTCCAAGATGGCCGAAAAAATGTCGATATTGACGACATATCTGGGAGACCCGCAATCAGCAGAACTGAGAAAAACATCGCAGATGTGCGTGTAGCTGTGAGGGGAAATCGTCTAATCACCATCCTGAGTTATCAGAGGGTGGTGCAGATTAGTTACGGTTCAGTCAGTCCATTATTAGAAGATTGGCTATGAGATACGTGTCTGCCAAGTTTGTGCCAATAACTACTTTCAGCTGACTGAAAAGACACTTGGGTTTCAGTTAGACAAGATTTCCTTGACTGTGTCGAGAACGATGAAACCTTTTGAAAACTTTGCGTAGGCCTCTGAGTAAGCATCGTCAAGCTTTTGGCAAAATTTGATGCAGATTCTCTGCTCGATTTCTCTGTCATGGTCAATGCGACGATCTCACGCTACACACGTTCCTTCCAAGCATTGCTGTAAACATAGAGGTAAGCTAGAACGTCAAAAACCTAGTGCGCGCATTCACAGGGTTTCAAGGTTGATCTATGTCAAAGCAGCTTCACACTGCGTTCTATAGCTTCGTTACTATAGCAACAATCCTGATACTTATAACCACACACATCACTCACACACACAACACAATATTTATATATAGATATAGATAGATAATACAGCCATACACCACACGCACACGCAGACATAATATACAATAT
>NW_021828012.1:7500-9175 GCF_006345805.1 Octopus sinensis
ATATATAAAAGACCTTATACATGTCATGTAAACACACATCTTAAATTCGAGATAGTATGCTTTTTCCTTTTTCTCTTGTCTTTCTTCGTTCTTTTACTTTTTTGAAAAAAGTGCGTCACTCGAAACGTTAGGTTCCTTTTTCTTTTGCCTAATTTTCTTCATTATACACTTCTTTGATTGTTTTTTTTTTGCTTCTGAAGCATTGTATTTCTATGCTTTTTAATCATACAATTGCTCTTGTCTAACACCTTGTATTATTTGTTTGTTTGTCTCTTCTCTGCCTCTCCGCCTTGTGTTATTTGGGAGATTTTCATCTATCTATCTATCTATCTATCTATCTATCTATCTATCTATCTATCTATCTATCTATCTATCTATCTATCTATCTATCTATCTGTCTGTCTGTCTGTCTGTCTGTCTGTCTGTCTGTCTGTCTATTTCTATCGGGAGTAAAAAATTAACCGGAAAACGTCAGTGGGCTTGCGGCTCGGCACCTGGAGAAACAAGCCCATGCCGTACAACAGCGCCTCCATCGTGGGACACTGGACCGACGGACCGGTTAAATTGCTCGGACTCTGGTTCGGTCCGGACCTCCAAATGGAGAAGAACTGGGGCGAAATAACGACTAGGGTGGCCACTCCCACCCAGCAATAGGCTGAGAGGAAGCTATCCCTAAAAGGTCGGATGGAGGTGGCGAACGCGTACATCGCATCCGTCATCGAGTACCGTCTGACCGTCGTGCCTTGTCCCGACCCACACTGGAACGCATACTCTTCCGCTTCTTATGGAAGGGAAACGTTCCGATGGTTAGGCGATCCATTTGCTGTCAACACCAGCTAAATGGAGGGCTCGGCATGCCGTGGTTGATGATGCGCAGACATGCGCTGAGACTGCGACATCTCCGGCGCTTCATAGACGACGGTAAACATGTGTGGTTGCTGTTTCTTCGGCGCACTTTCCCGCAGCTCGTAACCTTGGCCGAACTGCAGCCGTGGATCAAACAGAGACTGAAGCTAGGCGAATGGTACCGCGAGTGTCGCGTTGCTCTCAAGCAACTCTGCTGTCCGGGAACAAACTTGTGCGACTTCATTACTACAAAGGCGTTCTACAGAGGATTAGTGGAGGGGAGGTGCGACGACGTCCTTGGGCAGAATCTGGGCGTCGACGAGGAACACCTGACAGGCTGTTCAAGACAACTTTCGGGCCGAGAGCTATGGACAATCACCAAAGATCCCTGGCTTGGCCTGGGATCTTCTACCGAGAAGCATTACCCGTTCGGGATAAGCTCTACAGGCACGGTTCGAGACACACCGGACCGACTTGTCCGAGATGCGGTCAATGCGACGAAACCGTTCTGCACGCATTCGTGCAGTGTCCAACCATTTCGGACCTATGAGGTTATACCGAATGGCTGCTGTCACGTGTGGGATGAGTCCGCCTATCGGCTGAGTCTATCGTGACGATTGGTCCGCCACCTTCCCTCACCGGGAAGGCCATAGTGAAATAATGTGTGCGTCGGACTCGAGCGAAAGGATTAGAGACAAACACTTACCTCTCTGATCTATCGCTCATCAACTTTTTCAAGTACCACTTGAAAAGGAAGGTGAGAATGGAGAGGCAGGTTTTGTCTCGTGAAAGTTTAAAAAAAAGGTGGGTGATGTCGCGAAGATGGTGC
>NW_021828013.1:0-5000 GCF_006345805.1 Octopus sinensis
TCTTCTTTCATTTCATTGTAGTTGGGGTGTTGTGGGGTGGGTGTAAACTTGAGTCCTTTGAAAGTATATTTTTTTGGTTTGCTGTTAGTTCCTTGTGAGTTAGATTAATAATTTTTATTACTTTTGGTTCCTCCTGCTTGTTTGGTGCTATCTTGTGTCTCTGTGTTTGTGTATTGGGTCTAAAAAATGAATGCGGTGGTTGGGACGGTAGCTAGTATATAGTTGTTCTTTGTTGATTAGGGGTCTCCTTTGGATTTATGGTGTGGTGTCTTTGAGCAGTATTGAGGAGAGCATCCCGATATCCCATATTCGGGTGTGTGTTAGGAGGCCCTTCGTTGGTAATCATTGCAAGTGGTGTGGGTTTGTTGTGCATGGTTGTTTATATGTAATATATGAGAAAAGAAGCAACAAGAATGGATTAGTTTTTTTAGTACAATTGTTTCATACAAAGACAGGCTTTATAAAAGCTGCAAATATTGTAGCAAATACAAGTGTCCCGTACTCATCAGCTAAAATACATATGAGTTCTCCAACAATCCTAGTGGGTGAGGCTACACTCATGAAGTATCGGAGATAAATTTTATAAAAAGGCAAATTCAGGTTGTAAGCGGACTTCCAAAGTTCTTTAATGATGATGCACAGTCTTATCACAGGTTTAAAAAAGCTTATTAGCTTCACAGAGAAGATGAATCAATCCATAATGTAGGTGCAAATTTCCAGAGATATAGAGGAGATTTTTCATACTCACAGACGATGAATCTATCCATGATTATATATCCGTCAAATGTAAACAATGTAAATAATGTAAATAATACACTTGCCCAATGTTCCACACATTGGAACTAAACCCAAATCTCACATGGTTGCCGAGCAAGCTCCTTAGCCACGACTGTGTCTCTTACAAGCAAGCATGGTTCCCGTACGTCTCTCACATTGTGCTCAAACATTTCCGCAATGACTTACTCTTTACTCTTTTACTTGTTTCAGTCATTTGACTGTGGCCATGCTGGAGCACCGCCTTTAATCGAGCAACTCGACCCTGGAACTTATTCTTTTTTGTAAGCCCAGTACTTATTCTATTGGTCTCTTTTGCCGAACCGCTAAGTGACGGGGACATAAACACACCAGCATCGGTTGTCAAGCAATGCTAGGGGGACAAACACAGACACACAAACACAGACACGCATATATATAATATATATATATATATATATATATACATATATACGACGGGCTTCTTTCAGTTCCGTCTACCAAAAAATACACTCACAAGGCTTTGTCAGCCGAGGCTATAGTAGAAGACACTTGCCCAAGATGCCACGCAGTGGGACTGAACCTGGAACCATGTGGTTGGTTAGCAAGCTACTTACCACACAGCCACTCCTGCGCCTATATATATATATTTCTTTACTACCCACAAGGGGCTAAACACAGAGGGAACAAACGGATTAAGTCGATTACATCGATCCCAGTGCGTAACTGGTACTTAATTTATCGACCCCGAAAGGATGAAAGGCAAAGTCGACCTCGACGGAATTTGAACTCAGAACGTAACGGCAGACGAAATACCGCTGAGCATTTCGCCCGACATGCTAACGCTCCTGCTCTTATCAGTGATTCTCTCTCCAATGCCCAGTCTCTTTTACAATCTCTCGAACAAGCCTCAAATTGTGTAGGTCTTTACCTCAATGAGGCCAAAACTGAATACATGAACAAGTGCCTGTCCAACAGTGATTGCATCATCCACACTCTCAACAATGCGCCCTTAAATATGGTTTCTGATTATAAATATCTTGGGTTATACATATCATCATCTGGAAAAGACTTTCTAACTAGAAAGGGTATGGCCTGGTCAGCCTGTAATGACATGCATAAGATCTGGTCATCAAATCTAAGTAGAGACTTCAAACTTGAAATCTTCAAAGCCACAGTCGAACCAATTCTACTATATGGCTCAGAAACCTGGATGTTATCAAAGAAGCTTGAGAGCGGTTGGCTGGAACCTACACTCACCTCCTTACGAGAGCTCAAATTCTCGTGGAAGCGCCATCCAACCAAAGTACAAATATATGGAAAACTACCACCTGTGTCATCTCTTGTGAAAGGTAGGAGAGTCCAGTTTGCTGGACATTGTTGTAGAGCTGAAAAGAGGTAATTTCTTTCTCTCTTCTCCTCTGGAAGCCATCTACTCACAATACCAGAGGGCGCACACTCTCCTACCCTGATGTAATCTCCAGGGATACAGGCATCCAGCAACAGGACCTCCGTAATGACATGATGGACCGTGAAGTCTGGCTAGCATGGTAAATTCCATTGTCTTGACACAGTCGCGATACCAGAGGGCGCACACTCTCCTACCCTGATGTAATCTCCAGGGATACAGGCATCCAGCAACAGGACCTCCGTAATGACATGATGGACCGTGAAGTCTGGCGTAGCATGGTAAATTCCATTGTCTTGACCACAGTCGCGATACCAGAGGGCGCACACTCTCCTACCCTGATGTAATCTCCAGGGATACAGGCATCCAGCAACAGGACCTCCGTAATGACATGATGGACCGTGAAGTCTGGCGTAGCATGGTAAATTCCATTGTCTTGACCACAGTCGCGATACCAGAGGGCGCACACTCTCCTACCCTGATGTAATCTCCAGGGATACAGGCATCCAGCAACAGGACCTCCGTAATGACATGATGGACCGTGAAGTCTGGCGTAGCATGGCAAATTCCATTGTCTCGACTACGGTTGCGATACCAGAGGGCGCACACTCTCCTACCCTGATGTAATCTCCAGGGATACAGGCATCCAGCAACAGGACCTCCATAATGCTATGATGGACCATGAAGTCTGGCGTAGCATGGCAAATTCCATTGTCTCGACCACGGTTGCGATACCAGAGGGCGCTCACTCTCCTACCCTGATGTAATCTCCAGGGATACAGGCATCCAGCAACAGGACCTCCGTAATGCCATGATGGACCGTGAAGTCTGGCGTAGCATGGTAGATTTCATTGTCTCGACCACGGTCGTGATACCAGAGGGCGCTCACTCTCCTACCCTGATGTAATCTCCAGGGATACAGGCATCCAGCAACAGGACCTCTGTAATGCCACGATGGACCGTGAAGTCTGGCGTAGCATGGTAAATTCCATTGTCTCGACCACGGTCGCGATACCAGAGGGCGCACACTCTCCTACCCTGATGTAATCTCCAGCGATACAGGCATCCAGCAACAGGACCTCCGTAATGCCATGATGGACCGTGAAGTCTGGCGTAGCATGGTAAATTCCATTGTCTTGACCACGGTTGAACAATGATGATGATGATGATTATATATATATATATATATATATACACACATATAACCTGTATCATCTCTTGTGAAAGGTAGGAGAGTCCAGTTTGCTGGACATTGTTGTAGAGCTGAAAAAGAAGTAATTTCTATTCTTCCCCTCTGGAAGCCATCTACTCGCGATACCAGAGGGCGCACACTCTCCTACCCTGATGTAATCTCCAGGGATACAGGCATCCAGCAACAAGACCTCCGTAATGCCATGATGGACCGTGAAGTCTGGCGTAGCATGGTAAATTCCATTGTCTTGACCACGGTCGCGATACCAGAGGGTGCACACTCTCCTACCCTGATGTAATCTCCAGGGATACAGGCATCCAGCAACAGGACCTCTGTAATGCTATGATGGACTGTGAAGTCTGGCGCAACATCGTAAATTCCATTGTCTCGACCACGGTCGCGATACCAGAGGGCGCACACTCTCCTACCCTGATGTAATCTCCAGGGATACAGGCATCCAGCAACAAGACCTCCGTAATGCCATGATGGACCGTGAAGTCTGGCATAGCATGGTAAATTCCATTGTCTTGACCACGGTCACGATACCAGAGGGTGCACACTCTCCTACCCTGATTGTCTCGACCCCGGTCGAACAATAATGATGAGTACATCATCCCTGAAACTATGAAAGCAAATCCAACATTGACAGAATTTGAACTCAGAACTTAAAAACAGATGAAATGCTGATAAACATTTTGCTGGCGGGCTAACGATTCACCCTGTAATTTAGTCAATACTGCCATTTTTTCATCGTTACGCAGATTCATTAATTAAAATCATGCATGATGTAAAGGTATTTGTCAAGCACATAAGTGGCCTGTTATATTCGGGACTGACAGACAAATATGATTCTTTGATGCAGTGACTAAATTAATTACTGTAATTAATATCGTAATTTTATACTCTGAGATGTTAACGATCAAATAATTAGTCATCTGATATTTGTAATGCATCAATTATAAGAATGGTGAGATGGACTTTTGTAGGGTTTTATTGTGTGTGTGTGTGTTTGTAGGTTTGTATGTGTGAACACGGTGCTTGGGCTACGCTTGACTGTTTCCATAGTATGAAAAGGAGACACATGGCATACACACATATCTGTATGTATGTAGGCATGTGTGTATGTGTGTATTTGTGTATGCATTTATGTATGTATGTGTGTATGTATGTATGTATGTGAGTGTATGTATGTGTGTGTATGTATGTGTGGTTGTGTGTGTGTATGTGTGTGTGTATGTGTGTATGTATGTATGTATGTATGTATGTATGTATGTGTGTGTATGTGTGTATGTATGTATATGTATGTATGTATGTATGTATGTATGTATGTATGTATGTATGTATGTGTGTATGTATGTATGTATGTATGTATGTGTGTATGTATGTATGTATGTATGTATGTATGTATGTGTGTATGTATGTATGTATGTATGTATGTATGTATGTGTGTATGTATGTATGTATGTATGTATGTGTGTATGTATGTATGTAGTATGTATGTTTGGTATGTTGTGTGTATGTATGTATGTATGTGTGTATGTATGTACGTACGTATGTATGTATGTATGTATGAATGTATGTATGTATATATGTATGTATGTATGTGTGTATGTATGTATGTTTGTATATATGTATGTATGTTGGCTA
>NW_021828014.1:0-9209 GCF_006345805.1 Octopus sinensis
ATAATAATAATAATATGTCTACAGATCGCAGCTGATATATTGGAAAGGGGCAAAATAAGGGACAGAAAACTAGAACTACATGCACGATACATATAATAAAGCCTCCCAAAATCATGGTGGAAAATATCTCATCAGCATTGCCCAAATGATGTTGGCATCAGCTTTAAGATATACCCAAGGCCTGGGCCCCGTATTATCTGTCACAACATAATCAAACTCGCATCACATAACAACAATACGGCAAAATTATTTCACCTCAAGTGGCCCCGGTCCATTTAGCATTACACAAAATACATTAAAGCAGAAAAAGACCCCCATAAGTTCAAGAAGTATTTGGAAAAATCCTTCAAGAAATCCCGATAAAACTCCAACACCAGGATATGTCCCCGTAAACAGCAACTCTCCCTCCTCGAGTGGGTCATGTTGTCCGCATCCTGATTCGCCCGGTAGTGGGGATTACGTTAAACATGACCTGCGCTAATGCTGGCGCGACCTATCATGCATATATATATATATATATATATATATATATATATATTCACGTGATCACGTGACCGACCAGTCCATCAGATGTAGTTACACATCGCCGGTCACAATGCATTCGCATGTTTTAGCCTTCGAATGACGCCACCCCACTGGCTAAGCGAGCAGGCCAACAGAAGAAAGAGTGGTGAAAGAGTACAGCAGGGATCACCACCCCCCTGCTGGAGCCTCGTGGAGCTTTTAGATTTTTTCGCTCAATAACACTCGCAACGCCAAGTCTGGAATCGAAACCGTGATCCTACAACCGCGAGTCCGCTGCCCTAACCACTGGGCCATTGTACCTCCACACACATATATATAATATATATATATATATATATATATATATGTGTGCCTCCACATATATATATATATATATATATATATATATATATATATGATAGATATATCATCATCATCATCATCATCGTTAACATCCATTTTCCGTGATAGCACGGGCTGGACGAAAATATATATAAGTAATATTCGTAGGCACGCCAACATGAGTATCTGTTCGGATGGACTCTACTGCGAATGTTTAACCCCAAGAGAACACCTCCTCTAGCTAATTACCAATGCAAAGGTGCATCCGATTAATTGCGAGCAGGGGATCGAACCCCTACCATCTTATAGCAACAGAACCAGCAACCAGGTCTGGTTTCGGGCTATTCCTGCCACTCTTCAGTACTGGACACCTCATCTGCTAATCTGTGGAGACAGGATGTATATAATAAAGTATGCGTATATAAAGAAACCTCTGTAGATATATTTGTTCAGAAGAAATGAGTTCGATGTGAGAAGTGAATATATTTCTGGAATATATGCAGTTCACTGTGTGTCAACCAATTTCTATGATGTATCAGGTCATGACAAACATTTATCAATGTATGTATGCATGAGTGTGTATACTTGTATGTGTGTGTGGTGTGTGTGTTTCTGCGTCATTTAACTAACACAATGCTGTATGTATGTAAAATATTTAAAGAAGAGTTTCTGCTCTACCCTTGGTAGTTACTGATGTATCTTATAATATTCTCTATTCCGAACATGTAAATAATATAATATTTATTATAAATGAATGTTATTGATTGGATGTTCTGTTTGTCCACAGATGTTTGTTGTGCAGAAATAAAGAGGCCACAACAAAGTTCATCCCTGTGAACACCTTCTGACATGTGAAGAATGTTCAAACGTTCCACTTAACGATGCCTGAGGTGTTTGAAACCTGTAACAAGCAGAGGTCGAGTTGGTAAGAATATTCTTTGCTGATCTGTCTGTTTGTCCTGCTTGTCCCATTGCCCTTATTGTGTAGAATAATATACTTCATGTTGTTATGTAGACAGAGGTCTGCCATAATCTGGCAGATTTATGATAAAAGGGTGTTCCTAGTGTCTGTTCTCTGTAATAGTATATCTCTCACACTACATCCACTAAACATTGACCTTATCCAAGTAGGAAACATGTCACACTTCAAGAGGGTTGTAGTCTGCAACATAAAGATAATGGACGATTCTGCAAGATAATTAGTGAGTAACTGAAGTATCAATAAATCTCCATCAACTCTATAATTAATTATGAGTTATTAGAAGATAATTATGAGTTATTAGAAGATAATTAAATACAACAGTACTTACAAGGACATCTGTGTCATCTTTGGCAAAGTATTAAATTCAGTAGAATATTTTAAAGGAGTAAAATTATATGTCACTAGTTTGAGAGACTTTAACACACAATTCCATGTTGTTATGTTTGTAATTGGAGGGTATTAAGGCTAATAGAGACAGTTTTGTTTGTCAAGCAACCAGATCATGAAACCTTCAAATATATCCTGAATGAGGTGACATTCTGGTGAACTGTGAAGTTAAAATTAGGGATTATCAGCAACAATGTTTAACAAAAAGATTAGGTGTATGTATTACCTTCTTGAAGTGGTTGTGACATGTGTTTGTTGTTATATCTTTGATGAATAAATATGTTGACACTGGAATTAAACAGGTTGTTAGTGAAGATCAGGGTTTTGAGAATACATTTAGGGTCATAGATATAAGCAAGGAAACCAAAACCTACAGATTAACTGTTATTATGTGATATAATTACAGCATTGTTAGATTATGTAGGATATCTTAACAGAAAGAGGAAATTTACAAAGATCAACTAGAGTTCGTTTTGGAGCTAAATATTGGCTATTACATGGGTCCACTGTTGAAAGTATAAAAATATTGACCAAAAGCATTATGATCGCTGGTTGGCCATTGATGATATGAATGTCTCTCAATAATAAAATATAGATTATTAATAAATATAAAGGGATTGTGCTATAAATAAATATAAAACTTGGAGACACATATTTCAGAGAGTCCAAAGTTTGAAGAGAAGGGAGTGCAGACTGTGGCAGAGATGAGTTTGAAATTAGAGATCTTAATTAATTTCTATAGATTTTACATTCACCTCAGCTATTTTGCTTATTAGAATGGTGGAGAACAAATCCCATTTCTAATTTCCATTTGAAAGGTTAGCTCTAAAGTAATTGTATTAAAAATATTACTGAAATTTCATAAAGTCATGTTTAACATGTTTGGTCAAATGGATAAATTAAAAGCCACAATAGAGTTAATATTGTCTTCTATGGAACTATAATTATGTTTTTTTTTGGTGTAAACTCGTGAGTTAATAAAATAGTTGTTTGTTTTTCTACTAAGATTTTTCGTAAGTTTTCTGATAGGTTATTCTTGATGTTGTTATGTAGCCAGATGTCTGTCGTAATATTTTGTATTTTCTGGGGTTGTGTACCCTGAATGTCTCTGGTTAGAATACATTTGTAGTTGCAAATTAGAAAATTCTAATTAAATGTTAACTCTGTATAAGAATATTCATCATGAACTTAATTTTATTAAATGTTAAATTTAGTATTGAACCGTGAACATCTGTTTATATTTAAACAAATTATTGGTGTTTATACAAAATATACAATCAGAAATTGAATATGACTTGAATACACAAATCCTTGATTGTAACTATGTATAATATACACTTATTACATTGTTTGGACAGCATTTACCATCCATATAGTCATTCTTTTTCTCACTCTTGTTAGATTTTAGATGATATTAATGCTAAAAGAGGCACAATTTTCTGAATGTTTCACCCTCTGGTCTTGATTGTTGCGTTCAAATTATTTAATGAAAGATAGTCATTGTTATTTGACCAGGAAATGAATTAATCATTGGTATTTGGCAGTGGACTTGGTTATATCTTTCTTCGTTTGCTCATGGAACTACCATAATATTAGCTGTGCTGAGACACAATCATATTCATAGTAATGAAGGTTATATGTTCTTTACTCAGATTATATACAATCTATATTGATATCTAGTATTGCACCGTCAAGCACATTGCCATTGAATCACATATATACCCAATTATCATGATAATTAATAAGCTATAATTCATTAACTCTCTTACATTTGTATGTCTGAAATGTAAACTTATTTTGCCATAGGAACATCGTGTACCCTCACCTTACATTTTATATCTTGTTAGGGATCATGTTGGGGAAGGGTGTATGGAATTTGGCTTGTGCAGATGTTTTTTAGGGGACAGATTGTGTGCGGAGTGGAGGGTATACACATAAAGGACATGTCTTTATGGGCTCAGTTTCACTTAATTAGAGAGGAATGTTGATTAGTGAATTCTAGAGATGAGAAGACTGTGCCATGCCATAGATTTGGCACAGTTATAAGAAAAGAAAGACAAAGCTAAGAGAAAACTGTCATCAAGTGTTAATTTTAATGAGATAATTGCTACATTGTTAGAATATTTAATGTGTTTCTAGAGAGAGAGAGGGTGGATTTAGAGATGTTAGTCTGTTTTATTGTGGACATATTCTGTAGAAAGTACAGAAATATTGACCAAAACCATAATGGTCAACAGTTGACCAGCAACGACAGGAATTGAATGTCTCACAATAACAAGATAGATTTTAATAAAAATAAAGATAAATAAATTCTACAATTAAATGTAAAACTTGTAAATGTTTATTTCAGCGTCTCCAAAGTTTGCAGACAAGGGAGTGCAAACAGATTTACAATTATTAGAGCCTACATCCGAGCAAAGTGGTGAGTATAAAATAACATTTCCCAATTGATTTCTATAAGATTTAATTTACCTGGGTATATTGTGTTTGAAAGAATAACTGAAAATAGGATCCACTCCTACTTTCCAATTGAACGATTATCTGAATTATCTGAACGATTAATTGAATAAAAGATATCGATTTACTGAGAGTTTATGAAATACCCATTGAGGTTAATGCTGTTGGTAATAATGTTCAAATTAGAAGACACAATAGAGTTAATTTTATCATTTGGTCACAGACCTCATCATCATCATCATCATCATCGTTTAACGTCCGTTTTTATAGTAGCATGGGTCGGACGATTTCACTGGAGAGGCAGTAGGCTGCGCCAGGATCCAATGTGATCTGGCAAGGTTTCCACATATGTATGCCATTCCTAATACCAACCACTCAGAGAGTGTGGTGGGTGCTCTTTACGTGCCACCGACACAGGAACCAGTTGAGGTTGGGGCTGGCATTGACACCGTTCGGATGGTGCTTTTTACTTTCCCCCGGCACAGGGAACCAGCCAGGCGGAACTGGCAACAAACCACTGAATAACATTGTTATAAATTAAAAGGATTAAAAATCAAATCTCTAAGATTATAAGTATAATGATCGTTAACGTTGATTAAATATTAAATTTAGTATTGAACTGTGAACATCTGTTTACATTTAAACAAAATATTGGTGTTGACATAAAATATAAAGATAGAAATTAAATATGAGTTCCCTGTGTGACTTGATCTCACAAATCCTTGTTTGTAATTATATATAATATACACTTACTACATTGTTTGAACAACATTTACCATCCATATAGTCATTCTTTTTCTCACTCTTGTTACATTTTAGATGATATTAATGCTAAAAGAGGCACAGTTTTCTGAGTGTTTCACCTCTGGTTTTAGTTCTGACTTGATTGTTGCATTCAAATTTGACTACTCCCACAGCTGTTGTCATCCTTTGTCAGGTTCAACTTCTTATTTCCTTCAATTTGGATCTTCTGGCACTTCTTTATCCACATTTTTTAAATCCCCCATACTCATCCCATATCTGTACCATCTCGTCTTTTGTGCGCTATCTCTGAATCTTCTAAACCCTAGTTTTGCTTCCAGCTCATCTCTGCTCCGGGACTTCAGCACATTAATATTACACTTCTTCTGAAGTATGCTCACTTCATTTTTTAACAGTTTTCATACATCCTCTATACTCTGTGAAACATTCCACTTTACAAATACACATCAGGGTTCACTAACGATCAGTCCTCAGCCCGCTCTTATTCCTTATAGTCCTCCAGGCAATAACAGGGAAATTCCAAGACAGGCTGCCCCTGGGAGCTCCTCTGTGCTGATGACCTCGGTCTAATAGTTGAGTCAATGCCAGAACTGGAGACAAAGTTTGGGGTGTGGAAGCAAGGTCTAGAATCGAAGGGCCTTAGAGTTAACCTAGTCAAAACCAAAGTCCTTGTAAGTAGGAAGGCTGTTAAATCACAACCCCTTTCAGGTAGATGGCCCTGCTCTATCTGTAGAAATGGAGAGGGTAGAAACTCCACACGATGTAACCGGAGGAAGCTTTGGACACATAAAAGGTGCAGCAATATCAAAGAAAGTTAACCAGGAAAATAGTTTTTGTGTGTGGCAAATGCTCTGGGGCAATAAACACTGAAAGTGTACAGAAAACAGATTCCATCACATGCCAGGGGAAGAAACTAGAAGTAGTTAATAGCTTCTGCTACCTAGGGGTTCAAGACTGTAGTGAGTGTGATTGCTCTGCGAATGTAGCGACTAGAGTAAGAATAGCCTGGGCAAAGTTGAGGGAGCTCCTACCTCTGCTGGCAACTAAAGGTATATCGCTCAGGGTGAAAGGTAGACTGCATGATGCATGTGTGCGAACAGCCATGTTACAGGGCAGGGAAACATGGGCCATGGGTGCTCAGGACATGCGTAGGCTTGAAAGAGATGAAGCTTGTATGATTCGCTGGATGTGTAACGTCAGTGTGCAATCACGACAAAGTTGGGCATAAGAAGCATCAAATGTGGTGTGCAAGAGAGGCGACTGTGCTGGTATGGTCATGTGTTACGTATGAATGAAGACAGCTGTGTGATGAAGTGCCACTCCCTCACTGTAGAAGGAACCTGTAGAAGAGGTAGACCCAGGAAGACATGGGATGAGGTGATGAAGTATGACCTTCAAACATTGGCCTCACAATGGCAATAACAGGAAACCGGGATCTTGGGAGATACGCTTAGATTGAGAAAACCCCCTAGTGAATTCACCCACACACTGTTGGGGTGTATGCGCAGTAGTCCTCTAAATCCAAAATATTGACACCCATCAATACAGTAAGCATTTTGCATTCACTTTTACTCCGTATTTTGGTGACATTGAATATAAATTTCGAAGAGGCACCAATGCGCATTCGTTAACCTTTGTGCCAGTAATTTGGTCACGGAAATAATTTACTGGAACCTTTGATGTAAGTGCTCATATGGTGCGGAAATCACAGCAACTGAGCAAAGAAGAGGCTATTTTGGCTCATCCTGACCCAAGGAAAGGTACGTCCCGGGACGTCAGAATCGGAGGAATATTCACGTGTTTGTCCAGCTAAAAAGGAAATTGTTACTGTAATTGAGAACGGATTAAAAGTCCACCGACTAAAATAGCCATTGCTTGTGAATCTTCAGAAATAGTTTTGTGTGGATTACAAGGAAAACGCTGGATATAATAAGGTAGATTTTTGTAAGTTTTATGAATTGCAACTGAAATGAACGGATAATACAATTGTATGAGTCGGAGGAATATTCGCTTCTTTGTGACTTGCAACCAAAATGCTGTGTTCAAGTTACTACCTCAGGCACGCATTCTGTATGTGTCTGTGAGAATCACCAACATGCAAAACGTATCGCCGCTGCCATTCCTGGTAGTCATGACTACACAGACTTGCTTGGCAAAATGGTCTCTTCCGTGAGCAATCGAGATTGTATGTTGCTCCTATGTGAGTCCTGTCCTTTTGAACAACGTTTATTAGACGTATTTTAATCACTTGGAGGTTTAGTAACGCACAAACAGTTGGCACATGTGGACTGGTCAGCTCCTCCTTTATGACTCACTTCCCCAGTGAATGCCTTCATTCAAACCGCTGAAAGTGTGTTTGAATCTCTACAACAACATCATTTCATAGCAGAGGCCCGATCTTGTTTCCTTAATCATCAAAAAGATGACCTGACATCAAGTGAAGCAATAGTATTGTTGGACTTTACAGAAAATTACAGCTTTGTAGTACAGGACGCCCTGCAAGGGTTTCATCGGAACAAATTCCAGTAAAATATTCATCCATTCGTGATTTACTATAAGACTGGTTCAAACCCACAATGCACTTCAATCTGTGTCATATCGGATTGTTTGAAACGTGACAACCACATTGTGCATGCTTTTATTACGAGGGTGATATCGCATATAAAGACAGAACTTCCATTCATAAACCATCTCCTGTACTTCAGTGACGGTGCAGCCGACCAATACAAGAACTAGAGACACCAAACAAATCTCTGTCATCATCAGAATGATCAAGGACTTGCAGTAGAGTGGCATTTTTCTCCATGTCATGTGCAAAAAAGTCTACAAGTAGCCACAGAAAGACATTTTCTCACGGATCCCAAGGTGTGTAGCTGAGTATGTGCAAGCATTCCAGGAATAATGTTCTTTTACGTCCGAAACGAAAACAGTAGAACAGTGAAATTAATTGGCACAAGATCCCATCACTGCTTCATTCTTTCTTCAAGATCTGATCTTCTAATGAAAAGAATATCAGCCGATGACAATTTCACTCTTTTAGGTGAGGAGCAGCCAGCATCTGAGCTGCATATTTCAAAGTTACAACCCTGAAAATATGTTGGATACACGAATGAAAATGTTTAACAAAGAGATCAAGTGAGCAGGTTTATTCTACGTGAAGTGTCTGTCATGTGTTTATGGTAAGATCATTGATGACCAAACTGGTTGCCATCGGAATTAAGCAAAGATGAGAATAATGTTGGTTAGAGAAGGGCAGAAGTGAGGGCACAATTTCACGTCATATGTTTAGTGCAGATATAAGAAAGGAAAGACAAACCTAATAAAAGATTGGTGTTATCAAGTGATAATTAAATGAAATAATGACACAGTTGTTAGATTATGTCGAATGTCTCAAAAGATAAAGGAAATTTTGGAAGACTGTAAATATTAAACTATTAAATAGTAATCCTGTTCAAACTATAAACATTCTAACCAAAATTATTGTCTTCAACAGTTGATTATGTATGAAAAGAATCCCTGATATAAAATATAGATTATTAATAAAGATGGAGAAATTTTTCTATAATGTTTGAAACTTGGAAATATTTATTTCAGTGAATCGAACATTTGAAGTCAAGGAAACACAGACATTGGCTGAACCTGTTGGTGAGTATAAAATAACAGCACTTGATTGATTTCTGTAAGGTTTATCCCCTGCTGAACTATTTTGATATCAGAATGATAAAGATCAGCTTCCATTCTTACCTGTCAATGGGAAGTTTTAGCATTAAACTAA